>NC_056732.1:1787470263-1787770263 GCF_019279795.1 Protopterus annectens
AACTGGAAAAATAATAAAGACTACAGAAACACAGCTGACATGACTCGAAACAGCAACCACTGTAAAAAAGCAAAATGAACATTAATAGAAATGGTAAGTGCTTTCGCAATATCAAGATTGCTTCATCAGGCCACAGTAAAAACAATGACACAGTTTGAATGAATAAATACTAACATTAATCCAATCAATTATTCAATCAACCAATCAGAGGAGTAAAAACTTTCACATGACATTAAAACAAAATGCACTTATCCTGTAATATAACAATATAGCACTTCACCATTGATGCTGATTAACGCAATAAACTTTCATAAAAATGATAAAGATGACATAAAATCATAAAACTATTATTTCAAACTCATCTTTTTAATTTCCTTGATTTCAGAACTGGTTTCAAAGAGACAAAATCATTAAGCCCATGCCCCTTATGTGCTGTAACACTCAAAATCCAGTGCAGCTCAATGCATTCTGTCTCATTAAATCATCCTTCCTCACACCCTCATGTACAACTTCTAATACCTGAAAGAGGAAACTATGTTCCTCCCCCTTACTTTTTATGTGTTTTGCTATAGCACTATAATCGAAGCCCTTGCAGGCACAATAATAATGGTCTCTGATATGCTGATATGTTCTCTCAAGGGCCTATTTGTTTTGCCCACATAAAATACTGTGCTTACCTTACAGTGGGCTAAATACACCAAATTTTTGTATTAGTCTGGTGCTGCCCTTATGTAATAAGTCCTCCCATTGTCAGGATGACTCATCTATGTAAGTACAAAAAGAGCATGCATTGCATCACCGCATGCCCACCACTTGATCATTCTCTTGGGACTCAGGCCTAGAGCCTGCCAACTCTATCTCTTCATCTGGATGTAATATATGCCAATTCTGTGCATTCATATCCCTTAACATATTAATATCAGTACTATAAGTTAAACACATAGTACGATCATTATTACACCTATTACTATCACTCTGATCAACACAAGGGTTTCCTCTTGGTAGTTCTAGACTTTCTATTCAGCAAACAGACCCCATCAACTTCAAACTGTCCGTAACCCCTCATAATAAAATCCAATCTAATCTGTTCTAAACCCGCTTCAAACTTAGTCTCTAGGAAGACTCTAGAACTCCGCATTTCCTGTCCTTTGATAACATTGAAAAATACATGTCTTGGGTGCATGCTACTACGGTGTACATAGGAAGGTTAATAACGATCTTTCCTGTACATCCCAGTGGAAAAAAACACCATCTGACTCCCTACTTATTTCTACATCCAGATAATCAATCTGTGAATGGAATAGTTCAGGGAGAACTTCAAAAAATCTGTTGCTATTATTCAGAGCTGCGAAAAAATCTTTCAGTTGCTCAACACTACCTCCCCATAACAAAAAAAGACTGTCCACAAACCAATGATAGAAACATACCTCTCATCCTATCAAATTAAATATATTGCTACTCTCCCATTCTACCATAACAAGATCGGCATAGCTATTGGCACAATAAGTGCCCATAGCTACACCTGAAACTTGTAAATAATATAATCTGTCAAAGATAAAACCGTTACACTCCAGAACAATGAACTCTATATGCTGCAAACTGTACCCACTATTTTTGAACAAAAAGGCTTTAGTCATACTGTGACGGCTGTGCCCTGGCCCAGCAATCAAGGAGCCTCAATCCTCACCACTAACACCAGGGAGGGCGTCTCATATATGAGGAAAGGATAACAAATACACACAGTAAAGTACAATTTCCTTTAAGTGCACACAGAGATCACAGTCAGTCTGGAGCTGGTTGCTTCCTTGCTCTCCAGGTCCCCAGTAAGACTCCCCACTGGCACAGCTAAAGGGTCCAGATCTCAGCCTAGCTGGCAAGCTCACCCCCACTACCCTCTCTGTCCCACCAGTGCTTCGTGTCCCTGCCCAAGTAGCTGACACACACCCACACACTTTGAGATAAGTATTTATACAACTTCACAGACACTCCTGGGAAAGGCTGACACAGATTATCCAGCTATGCCCCTTTACCCAGATTATACAGTAGTAATTACTGCCACCACTATCTAATACATAGCAGCTACCCAAAGGCCCTTAAAAGGGTGTCCAATTAATACTGTGCAGTATTATTATCCAGTTAGTAGTATAGCCCAGGGCTAAAGCTTTAGGAGTGGCTTAGACAGTAAACTCTATAAATATGCAATGTACTCTAGAGATTAACCTATCTCTACATAAACCAGCCACAGGTAAAATGTTTTAAAATATTTAATAATAAATAATTAAAACACAAGATGATACTACTACAATGCAATGCTACTCAAGAATTCAGAGATCACACAGACACATAAAATAATTCTGTAGTACAGTTCTGACATAACAGAAAAACACTTAAGTCTAATCTTTATAGTCCTAGCTATTTCTACAAGAAAACATACTTCTAAGATAACTTATTTAAGAGCAAGGCAGTGCTGAGTTAGATGGTCCAAGATCAAAATGCTTAATCTCTGGTTCCCACTGTTTAAATGAAACTTCAGTTCTGATAAAACATTACATCATTTCTTTACACTTTCCTGGTTCCTAAGCTGACAGACACTGTATTTGCATTCTTTTATACTTAGAGCAATAAAGGACATTCCACATGTAAATTCTGGTCATTAACTTTAGCCTTAAAACAATAGGCAGGATGCTTACTCCAGACTCCTCAACTCCAAATTCTAACTTCAAAGGAATAAGACATAAGTTCATTTTAATTTCAAAGTAAGATTTGAAATGCTTGACTTAGTTTTCCTTACAGCAGATGGCAACATTTTGGTTATGTCTCTGTTCTCTGATATGGTCTTTATAGTAAGTATAATCTTATTTACATAAATATTAGTTATGACATTTTTCCTCAGGTCGCCACAGGGTGCTACTGGTGATCACAACAAACGCATGCATGTCCACACTCGGATACAAGTGCACAAATAATGTACACTATTCTGGGGTCACTTCAAACCCACAAAGTGAAATCCCCTTACAAGGAGCTAGGAGTAGATATCTATCCACAGCTAGGTGACTGCTAACAGTACTGGAGTAACCTCTCTAAGATTACCCAACATCACAGCCATGCAGGTACAGTCATGCTTCTGTGCTGACACTGGGTATGGGTCTTCTCTCCCATCTAGAACCCCAGCTGTATGACTGTGAGTCTGATATGCAAGATGTTCTTATCAAGCTATTAACAAGTGGTTGTGGAAAAAAGGAAGTAAGCAGCCACAGGTACATATTCCCTGTACCCCCCCCCCCCACACACACACACACTGAAATTTGGTCCTTGACTCTGACAGTTGTGTAGAAATCTAAGACAGATCAGCTGGTCTAGAACTGGTTGTCCTAAGTAATTTCTAACATTGTGTTTCCATGATATAGATAGTTTTCAAGTTGAAATATGAATCCAGTTAAAGGCAACTGGTTTGTTTATTAGAAAACATGATTTTTATTTCTGAAATAACTATCTCAGAGTTTGATGCCATTAATCCTCATGGACCACAACTAATTGAAATGGGATTTATGTTCTGTGTCCTGGTAGACCTGAGGGAGTAGAACATTATTAGGGAATAATTCAGCAAAGACATTTTAATTTGTATTGAAAAATGTACTTCTGATGTACTAATGTGTACTATTTGTGGCATTTATGAACTTCGGCCGTTCCATCCAGGCAAAACCTGTAACATGAACTGCTTTCTTTTCACAGGCCTGTCTCATCTGACTTTGGACCCTAACACAGCACATCCTGGGCTCACTCTGTCTGAGGAACTTACCAGTGTGAAGCATGGTGCTGTTAAACTACAGCTGTCTGACAACCCTAAAAGATATGATTCACATCCCTGTGTGCTGGGATCACAGGGCTTCACATCAGGAAAGCATTACTGGGAAGTGGAGGTGGGGTCCAAGACTGACTGGGATGTAGGTGTTACTAAAGAGTCCAGCAGCAGGAAGGGGAAGTTTGCAATGGATCCAGAGGATGGATACTGGGTAATATATCCGTGGAATAAGACGTACTGGTCTCTGCATTTGTCAGACCCACTTCTTGGACTGTGTGTGAAATCACAGAGGATTGGAGTATACCTGGACTATGAGGGAGGTCAGGTGTCATTTTACAATGCCAGTAACATGTCCCACATCTATACCTTTACTGATACTTTCAAAGAGAAACTTTACCCTTTTTTTTGGGTTGGTAATTCACAACCACTAAACCTATTTCACCTAAAACTGTAATGATGATTTGCACATACCAACGTTTATTGTCAAGGAAACTATTGATGTATCCAAATGTCTATAAAATACATTTTAGTCACTGTAGAACAATGTAAAAACATGCCTGTTTCAAAACTGCTAGAATAGTGCCATGTACACAATAGAAATAGCAACAGATATTAGTGGATAATTAAACAGCTGAATTAATTTAATTCATTGTACTGCACTCTTAATACACAAGTGTTATTTACTACAGGGGGGGAAGTGGGTGCTGAAGCAACATTTTTACATGACTCTTAATAGAAAATTGCATTCCCTCCAAGTAAAAGGCTGAATAGTATATATATATATATATATATATATCACTGCATATGGAAATTATTGCTTCCAAAAGTCATATTGTCAAAGTCATGGCAATTACTTGAGCCATACATATGGAAATGTCTGCTTGTGGAAAGATTTGTGTGTGAAAAGCATCATGGGTAAACTTATATGAGAGCATTTACATGATGTACATAAGAAAGGAAATAACGACCGATTTCCAGGACATATGCAATCATAAATTTCTGCTTAGTATTCCTTAGCAGCCTTGGAAAGTTGAAACTGTAGTACTTTAGATATCAGTTCACATTTGCTCTGAATTTTATCTAACATTCTAGACTTTTAAATTTGATAAAAAGCTACAAACACCTGCTTAATGAAGTATGTGCTAAACATTATTGTTGCAAAATATTATACTTGCTTATTCAGCTTAAGAAGAATGTCTTACAACTTCTGTTATTGAAATTTTTATTATCAGGAACTTAATTACCTGTTCTATCTTAAAGTAAACTGCCAAATAAAAATAAAGGATTATGTTCCTGTGGTGTTTTTTTCTAATCAAAAAATGCATTAACTACACAATGCTTAAGATTGGTAGTGAACGAATAAGTAGCACCAGACAGTTTGAACAGCCTCACTGACTCACAGCCTGAACACTGCATGCACAGCCTCACTGACTCACAGCCTGAACACTGCATGCACAGCCTTACTGACACACAGCCTGAACACTGCAAGCCCAGCCTCACTGACTCATAGCCTAAACACTGTATGCACAGCCTCACTGACCCACAGCCTGAACACTACATACACAGCCTCACTGACCCACAGCCTGAACACTGCATGCACAGCCTCACTTACCCACTGCCTGAACACTGCATGCACAGCCTCACTGACTCACAGCCTGAACACTGCATGCATGGCCTCACTGACTCACAGCCTGAACACTGCATGCACAGCCTGAACACTGCATGCACAGCCTGAATACTGCATGCATCAGTTTTATGGGTAAGGACTGTTGGTTAGGATACCAGAGTTGTCAAGTTATAGGCATTCCTGTATGTATTTTGTCTCATTTATTTGTCCATGTTTTGATTGATTGGAGTAAATTTATTTTATTTTTATTTATTTATTTGACATTTTTGACAGGGACAGTCCGACTGGATGCATGTCCATTTTCAGCGGAGGCCCGGGGAGAAAAGCTCCAAGGGTAAGCAGATACAGCATTACATAATACCAGTATTACATATTATAAATAGACTATTTACAGAGATTACATAAGTAAGCAAGTTAAACAAGTTCCACAGGTTAGAGTTAATCCCGAGCATAAATAAGGATTAAATTAAATTACACAGTAAGCTGGTTAACAGATTATTACACATTCTAGAGAGAGTTAGCCAGGCTTGATACAGTGACATAGCCAGTTAAGTGACAAATGTTGTTTGAGTCTAGTTTTAAATTGACCTAAGGTGGAAAGTAAGGTAATATCAGCTGGAAGAGAGTTCCAGGATCTACTTACAGAGTTTGCAAAGAGAGTCACCGGCTGTGTTATTAATTTTGCTAGTCTGAATTAGTAGTTTGGGAACACTGTAAGGCTACGCCAAACTCCAAAAATCAACAAGCGTTGGCACCACCAACCACAAAAGGCGGACCCTTTGTATATAATCCACAAAGTTTATTAAAAGTCCAATTTTACAGATTTAAAATAAAAATAAAAAATGTGACAACATTCAAAAGAATTTTACTATTGCATTTACGTTTACATACTGCCCAGAAGCTTTAGATATACGTAGGATAGTGAGAAAATACTGGTACTGTTTAGCACTTGACAAAGATCTTGCTAAAATTCTAAACTTTGGCCCTATTGTGACCTATAGACAGGGGGTAAATATGAAAAAATTATTGGAAACAAAACCTAATGTGAAGAAAAATAACAGGGGTACACATAAATGTGGGGCATGTAAGTATTGTACATATATTGAAACACCAGAAATGTTCATCATCAGGAAAAAAAAGTTCTTTGTCAAAGAAACATTTAATTGTAATTCAAAGGCAATAGTATACTTAGCCCAGTGTACACAGTGCACATCATTTTAAATAGGAAAAACAGATAGGCGTTTACGGGACATGATTTATGAGCATTTTTATGCAATTGCAAGGAATAAAAATGAAAACGCCCTAGCGAGGCACTGTACACAACACATAGGTCATAGTTTTAAATTTATGGTAATTAATCAAATTAAAAACAATGTACAAGAACACAATTTTTTGAACGATAATTATCTGAAATTGGAATTAGAAAGGAATGAACTATGCTGGCAGTTACGATTGGGAGCATGCAGAGAACCAGGACTTAACGAATTATGCTCACTTGCATGCGTATTAAAAATGAAAAGTTTATTAAGATAAATGTATAATTAGTTTTTAAACAAATTTTTTTATTTTTTGTTGGAGAACACACTCCCTATTTATCTAAGTCGTAACCAAAAATTGTGTATCAGTCAGGCCATATATCTACACACATTATAATTTTTAAATAATTAACTGGTTTGTAAATGAATGATTGTTAAACATTAATTTTTAAAGAATTAATTTTTATAAATTAATTTAATGTGAAAATTTATATTTAATTATTTATTATTATACACTTATTTAATTATTAACAATCACATAGGAATGATCAAGATTTAATAATATTTAGGCATGATTTAAATAGCCACTATTATTATTATTGTTTATTTTAAAGAGAGATTAACTTAACATTCAGTATATATTATATGTTCACTTGCTTGTTTGTGTGCCTTGTCGGTTGCATGTTGACAATTTTGAAGAGACGTATAACTTGTTTTATATTTTTACTTATATTCATATATTTTTTAACATAGATACGTCTAGGAGAGACAGTGTAACTATGTATTATGCATAGAAGACTCTCTTATAAACAGGATTATAACACTTGCGGATACAGACGCTATCTATAAGTTAATTATTTTTATTTAACGTTTTTAAACAAATTCATTATTTTATATTAAACACGCATTTTCAGGGTTTATCTAAGGTGTATGTAAGGGCTATATAATCAAGTATTTAGTGTGAATAAGCAATACAACAAGTTTCAGTAAAACTGTTTGTCTAATGACTGATTAAAACTTGCAGAAATTATAAACATTTTTGTAAAAAACAGGGACATTTAGACCCTGTTGCCTTAAAAAGGTGTAATTAGAATTTTGCGTAATAAATGCTAAACACCTGTGGCTACCTGTTTGTATTTAAACATTAACTGACTTTAGTGCTAGTGTTTTGTCTGAAGAAGTCCGGATATTAATCTGGACGAAAAACGCTTTGTAGCGTTTAACTTTTTATTTTTATTTTAAATCTGTAAAATTGGACTTATGATAAACTTTGTGGATTATATACAAAGGGTCCGCCTTTCGTGGTTGGTGGTGTCAACGCTTGTTGATTTTTGAATTAGTAGTTTGTTAGAGGATCAAAGCGGTCTAGGATTGTTATAGGGGGTGATAATATTTTTTAGGCCATAATCAGTTGGTTATACTGGATTAGGCTGGGTAGTTCAAGCCAACCAAGCTGATTTAGATTGATGCAATGATGTGTCCTAAAAGGCAGCCCAGTGGCAAACCCGGCAATGTGGTTGTAGCAAATTGAGAGTTTGTTAAGGGCAGTCTTGTTTAAATTCGAGAGTAGAGGGGATGCATATAGAAGGGTTGAAAGAAGGTGAGAGTGAGCTATGGCAATTTTAGCTGGAGAGTTAGGAAGGCTTTTATTCTGTAAAGTGACCCTAGTTTTTTATTGATGGTTTTGATAGTTTGGTTAACATGTAGGTCGAATTTTAGATTATTATCTATGATGACACCTAATAGTTTTGTAGAGGGGTCAGGGGAGATTATTGTGCCATCATTTGAATTTATAGTAAAGGTGAAAGCGGTAGACCTACGTGTTGGTGGAAATAACAGCATTTTAATTTTTTGGGGATTTAGGATCAGACGACATTCAGAAAGCCAGTTTTCTATTGTATTAAAGGTGGTCTGGGTAGCGGACCATAACTCTATTGGAGATGTGGCTGAGCAAATCAGAGTAGAGTCATCAGCATATTGGATAGAGCTGACTTTTGGGATGACAGTATAAAGGTCGTTAATGAAGATGGAGAACGGCAAGGGTCCTAGTATAGAGCCTTGTGGTACTCCAAGGGTGTTGGGTAGAAGATTAGAGAGTTTGTTCTGCCAGAGGACGGCCTGTTGTCGACCATTCAGCTAGGACTGAAACCATTGAAGGGCTCTAGTATCTAGACAGAATGTTTGCAGGGTGTGGATTAAAAGTTGATGGTCAACCATATCGAATGCCTTGGAAAGATCCAAGAAGAGGGCTGAGGATATATAATTGTTGCGATTATGGTGTTGGGAAAGGCTAGGAGGGCTGAAGGTAGTGCTGTGATGAGGACGGAATTCATGCTGAGTGTCTGCCATAAGGTGATTCTGGATTAGGTGGTGCATGAGTTGTCTATGAATACATTTTTCCATAATCTTTGCAAGTGGAGAGAGTATAGCTATTGGCCTATAATTGGAGAATTCAGTAGAGCTGCCTCCTTTGTGAAGTGGGATTGCATAGGATATTTTCCGGATGGAGGGAATTTTAGCTTCTACTATGGTTCGATTGATTAGTATTGAGACGGGGTAAGCAATAGCATTAGCTGATTTTTGTAGGTACTCTGCAGGGAGTTCAGCAGAAAGTGTAGTGAGTTTTAATTTTTTGATCAAGGTACAGATAAGTGAAGTGGTGACTGGTTGGAAGCTGAACGTGAGTAGGTTTCTAGGGGTGCTACTTTCAGGACCAGGGGAGCTAGGAGGTAGTTGGCTAGCTAGGGCTTGAATTGTCTCAGTAAAGAATCGATTAAAACTGTCAGAAACATCTTCAGGGGTTTTATCAATAGTAGCAGCAGGGATTGGGGTTGAAGTTTGTCTAGGACGTAGTAGATGATTTAAACTTGCCCAAAACTTCTGATGGTTATTTTGATTTACTGTCTGTAAATTACAGTAGTATTGTTTTTTGTCTTGTAAAATGGATTTTTTAGTTTTGTTCCTGGATTGCATGTATTTAATGTGATCTTGGGGGTCTTTAGAAGAACGCCAGATGCTTTGTTTCTAAGGATAATTTTGAGTTTAGACTCTTTAGAAAGCCATGGCGCAGGTTTTGCCTTTTTCTTTGAACGAACAGGTGCATGCAAATCAAGGATCTCAAGGAATTTGTTGTTAAAGTATGCTACTGCTTCCTCTAAGGGGAAGTGTTTTAGAATAGACAAATTACATGAGTTTAGTTCTTGTTGGAATTTGGCAGGATCAAAGTTTCTAACCTTTCTGAGTAAGGGATTTTGGGAATTAATGGCTTTGTGCTTAATTACATATGTGAGAAGGTGATCGCTTAGGCCATCAGGGAGGGTGCCAGAGGTGTACAGTTGGGGGTGACTATTTATGAGTACCCAGACAAGTATGCTTTCTTTTTGGTTGGGTTTACCTATCCTGGTAGGGGTGGATATGATTTGTGTAAATGCATGCAGGTTAATATGGGTGGTTGGGGATTCTGAGGAACAGGTGCCCCAGTCTATGTTAAAGTCTCCAAGTAGTAGGGTTTCTTGGGGGTAGTCACATGATAGCCAGTGCAGGATATCTTCAAGTGTAGACATATTGTTACCTGGGGGAATGTACATACAGATGATATTAATGCATTTATTTTTATTAAGTTGCAATTTGGTGGCAAGAATCTCTGAGTTATTAATCTGAGGTGGTTGTATTACATCTATGGTGACATTTAACTCAGATTTATAGAGTACAGCTACCCCACCCCCCTTCCTGGAAGCACGATCCAGCCTGTGTATGTTGTACCCAGGTGGTAACACTTAATTGTCTGTACTGTTAGGTTATAACCAGGTTTCAGATAAACAGAGAATCTCAGGGAGTGGACATCCAGAAGTGCATGCAATTCATGTACCTTGTTATTAATGCTTCTAATATTGAGATGACAGGCTAGGAGAGAGTTAGTTGGCCTATTAATTGTAAGTTTGTAGCTTAGATTGCCAGTAGAGGGGGTATGTGTAACTGAAGTTGGGTGGGCCAGGGTTGGGGTGAATATCACCACCAAGTATTAGGTTAAGTCTATACTTGGTGATGAACTTCAGGAATTTGTTTATTAGAACGTGGTAGTGTTTAGATCTAGAGCTGATGTGCCTGGGGTTTAAGATGTTGATGGACTGAACAAGATGTTGGATAGGACCTGGTACTGTAAGTATGCTTGAAGGTGGGAGGATTTACAGCTGGGGTGATAGTATGGCCTTTCAGTACCTGAAATCCCATGAGAAACTGGTTTTCATACAAGGTAAGGAGGTATGCTGCGAACAAGAGGGGTAGTAAAGAGGAGTATATCATTATTTGTGATTCAGCTAGTGAGTTAAGGAACTGTTTTACCTGGTAATGCAACACCAGAAAAAGAGTGGTGAGGTAAAGGTACTGGAAGGGGAATGGGAGAATGCCAGATGAAAGCCAATAGGTGCTATTAAAATGTAGGTAGAAGAATGGGGGTGGGAGGAATTATCCCAGATGAAAGCAGATAGGATCTAGAAAGTGGGGGAGTGGCTATAGTACTATAAATTTAGAGGTACTGGGGGCGGGAGGGAATTGGGGGCAGGGAGGAGCGAAGAGAGGCCGAGTGTAGCGAGGCTATTGCAGTTTACAAGGTTTCCTAAGGTGTCCTAAAGCTATAAGGTAAGTATTATAGCTCTTAATGTAAGAGTCAGTTTACTTAAGTTACAGGGGAAGGAGGCAAGCACTCAAGTAGAAAAAAGAGCCCTATGGCTGACCAAAATGGAGACCTGCTTAATTACACAGCACTGTAAGTGAAAGCTGAACAAATGCTTTTTGTGTGCAACATACTCTGCTTAAATGCTGAGAGAAACTGATTTTGTTATGTGACCAATTGCATTTTGGAGATGAAAGAATGAGCCTAGACACTGTTGTCTGTTGAGAGGTTTTTTTTTTTTAATAAAAGTATGAGAAAATGCTTCTGATATCCTCTTACAGAGTACAGAAAGAAACTTTGTGGCCGAAGAAACAGGTCCTGAAAGACTGGCTCAATGTGGATAGTGATAAAAAACGCAAAAAACGGATGGCTGTGCTACTTGTATTACTTTCAAACAAATTATTATTAACTCTACAGCTTTTATATGCTGACTGGGTAATATTTTTTATGTACATGTTAGTGCTAATGATTGCATTTATGGAGGAGCAAAAATGAATGGGATTTGCAACAGTTTTTCCAGTTTGGACCTGTTTTCAGCTTTGCAGGCTTTATTGTATGGTGAAGGTTATAACACAAAGCTTCTCTTAGAAAAAGTGCCTTGTGTTTTATATGTTTCCAGTTATTTAACATCCTATATTATTCCATCATGTGATATAAGGTTATGCCATGCAAAATGTTCAGAGTCCAAAAATAATAGAAAAGGAAAACTTTTACCTGACCTTTCAAGCCAGTGTGAGACTTCTGTGTTTGTATATTAGGACTTTTTCAGCAGTAAAAATATCTTTGTCTTCAAAACTGTTCAATCAGACAGGAGTCCCCGTGGACTATGATGTTTGCAGATGACATTATGATATGTAAGTGAACAGGTTGAGGAGACCCTGGAGAGGTGGAGATATGCTCTAGAGAGAAGAGGAATGAAGGTCAGCAGGACTAAGACAGAATATATGTGTGTGAATGAGAGGGAGGATAGAGGAATGGTGAGGATGCAGGGAGTAGAGGTGGTGAAGGTGGATGAGTTTAAATACTTGGGATCAACAGTTCAGAGTAATGGTGAGTGTGGAAGAGAGGTGAAGAAGAGAGTACAGGCAGGATGGACTGGGTAGAGAAGATGGTCAGGAGTGATTTGTGACAGACTAGTACCAGTAAGAGTGAAAGGGAAGGTTGACAAGAGGGTAGTGAGACTAGCTATATTATATGGGTTGGAGACAGTGGCATTGACAAAAAGGCAGGAGTCCGAGCTGGATGTGGCAGAGTTAAAGTTGTTAATATTTGCACTGGGTGTGACAAGGGTAGACAGGATTAGGAATAAGTATATTAGAGGGTCAGCCCAGGTTGGATGGTTTGGAGACAAAGCCAGAGAGGCGAGATTATGTTGGTTTGGACATTTACTGAGGAGGGATGCTGGGTATATTGGGAAAAGGATGTTAAGGATGAAGCTGCCAGGTAAGAGGAAAAAGAGGAAGGCCTAAGATAAGACTTATGGATGTGGTGACTGAGGACATGCAAAGGACAGGAAGAAATGGAAACAGATGATCTGCTGTGGTGACCCCTAATGGGAACAGCTGAAGGAAAAAGAAGACCAAAAGAAACAGCTATGGACTACACTGCAGAAATGTAGTACAATAGCTTTTTAAAGTAGTATGTAATTTTCTGTTTCGAAGTGATAAATGCTTTACATATTAATACTATTAATTTTTTGCATATCGCCTACTTTTTGTACCGCCTGAATACTCATTTTTGGCAGTAGAGAATTGTGCTTCAAGGTTTTGATTGAAAAAAAAGGTTGATGAAAGATGGTAAGTGAGTTTAACATTTTGTGAGATGGTAATTATTTGGAAAACAAACTGTGGTCATGACATAATCGCATATCCTCAGCCCTCTTAGATCTTTCCAAGGCATTTGACATGGTTGGCCACCAACTTCTGATTCACACCCGGCAAACTTTCTGACTAGATTCTAAAGCCATTCAATGGTTTAAATCCTACCTGAGTGGTAGACAGCAGGCTGTTCTTTGGCAGAACAAGCTCTCTAACCTACTACCTAACACCCTTGGAGTACAACAAGGCTCCATACTAGGGCCCCTACTGTTTTCCATTTTTATTAATGACTTGTATGACTAACTACCTCACTCATCTCTGGGTACTAATCACCATAACTGTATAAGCTAGTTACTTTTCTGTTAGCAATAAAGAGTGTGTGATTTTTCAGTTCAAAAAGTGTTGTTAGAGATTTCTTTGTATGACTAACCATAGCTGATAAGTACCAAGATTTTTTAAGGAGAAATGTCGTGAATGGCAAAAACCTGTAATGTACCTGCATTTGTAAAATGTCACTAGATGTACATAATACTGTGATTTGTGGAGCTTTTCTCCCTGGGCCTCCACTGAAAATGGACATATATCCAGTTGGACTAGCCCGGTCAACAAATGTAAAATAAATAAATAAAATAAAAATTGTATACGGTCATGCCAAATGCCAGCTGTATCCAATATGCTGACAACTCCACCCTGATTTGCTCAGCTACATCTTCTACAGATTTATGGTCTGCTACCCAGTTCACCTTTAACACTATAGAAAACTGGCTCTCTGAACGTCGATTGATACTGAATCCCAAAAAATAAAATGTTGTTTTTCTCACCAACACAAAGATCTGCTGCTTTTACCTTTACCATAAATCCAAATAATGGCGCAATAATCTCCCCCGACCCCTCTACAAAACTATTAGGTGTCATTATTGATAATAACCTAAAATTCAACCTACATGTAAATCAGTCGATCAAAACATCATTAAAAAATTAGGGTCACTTTACAGAATAAAAGTCACCCCTCCAACAAAAATTGCCATAGCTCGCTCTCACATACTTTCAACACTTCTATATGCATCCCCTCTACTCTCTAATCTAAACAAGACTGTACTTAAACTCTCAACCTGTTATAATCACATTGCCAGATTTGCCAGTGGCCTGCCTTTTTGGGCACACCACTCCAGCAACCTGTTATAATGACATTGCCAGGTTTGCCACTGGCCTGCCATTTAGGACACACCACTTCATCAACCTGTTATAATCACATTGCCAGGTTTGCCACTGGCCTGCCGTTTAGGACACACCACTCCATCAACCTGTTATAATCACATTGCCAGGTTTGCCACTGGCCTGCCGTTTAGGAAACACCACTCCATCAACCTGTTATAATCACATTGCCAGGTTTGCCACTGGCCTGCCGTTTAGGACACACCACTCCATCAACCTGTTATAATCACATTGCCAGGTTTGCCAGTGGCCTGCCATTTAGGACACACCACTGCATCAACCTGTTATAATCACATTGCCAGGTTTGCCAGTGGCCTGCCGTTTAGGACACACCACTCCATCAACCTGTTATAATCGCATTGCCAGGTTTGCCAGTGGCCTGCTGTTTAGGACACACCACTCCATCAACCTATTATAATCACATTGCCAGGTTTGCCACTGGCCTGCAGTTTAGGACACACCACTCCATCAACCTGTTATAATCACATTGCCAGGTTTGTCACTGGCCTGCTGTTTAGGACACACCACTCCATCAACCTGTTATAAACACATTGCCAGGTTTGCCACTGGCCTGTTGTTTAGGACACACAACTCCATCAACCTGTTATAATCACATTGCCAGGTTTGCCACTGGCCTGCTGTTTAGGACACACCACTCCATCAACCTGCTATAATCACATTGCCAGGTTGGCCACTGGCCTGCTGTTTAGGACACACCACTCCATCAACCTGTTATAATCACATTGCCAGGTTTGCCACTGGCCTGCCGTTTAGGACACACACCACTCCATCAACCTGTTATAATCACATTGCCAGGTTTGCCACTGGCCTGCCATTTAGGAAACACCACTCCATCAACCTGTTATAATCACATTGCCAGGCTTGCCACTGGCCTGCCATTTAGGACACACCACTCCATCATAGGTTCATAGGTTGATACTAGGCTATCTGCCCTAGGGCATTTACAAGCCTAGCCAGAGTGTGTTTGGCTTTCACCACCCTTCTTAGATTAGTTGACTCTGCCTCTGTATAGTAGGTCACAGAAGATACCCCATTTAAGGTTAGTTTACCATGCCTCTGTCTAGCAGTGACACAGAAGAGATCCCAGGGGTAAATTTACGATCTTCCATCCAAATGTCAAGATTCTTCTTGAAGAGGGTCATTGAGGGGCTCTGTCTGACATGGATTGGGATTTTGTTCCAGAGTGAGGGGAGCCTCTGGGATATGAATCTGTCCCTCCAGCATGTTCTATTTATTTCTGTGCTGAGGTTTAAGTCCCTGGAGCATGTAGCTCTAAGGGATTTGGATTTCCTGAGGTGGAGCATGTCCATTAATTCTGGGTTGGACATGGCTTTATACGTCAGGCACAGATCGCCTCTGAGTAGGCAGTAAGCAACTGAGTAGAGCTGGAGTTTCTTTAGCCTAACTGCGTAGGGCATCTGTTTGAGTCCCTTGATCCTCTTGGTGAGGTACTTTTGGGGTCTTTCCAGTTGTAGCAGGTGTCGGGTAAGGTACATCCCAAATGGGGCATTGTATTCAATTATGGGCCTGATGAGTGATGAGTAGAGGGGCACAATGACCTCTCTTGATCTAAATGTGAACCCCTTCATGATAAGGTGGGCTATATAGAATGTCTTTCTAACCACTTTGGCAATGTGATTGTGAAAGGAGAGATTGCAATCTACTTGGGTCCCCAAATCCCTAATTACTTCTTCCGTACTTAATGGATTACCACCTATGTGGTAATTTGTGGGCACTTTGTTTTTCCCAAAGGGGATGACTATGCACTTTTTGGCATTTAGCTTTAGGCCATGGCTCTGGCACCAGTTATCCGTCTCTGGGAGACCTTTTTGGAGGATGCTTGTGTCAGCAGGCAAGTCGATTATGGCCCCCAGTTTGCAGTCATCTGCAAGCTTTGTCAGCCATAGTCTTCCTGTGTTAGCCTGTACCTCAGAGAAATATATACCAAACAAGAAAGGTCCCAGAACTGAGCCTTGTGGGATGCTACTTGTAACTGGTTTAGAGTCTGAAATGGCACCTGCAATTCTGACCATGTGGGTTCTATCCCTAAGCCAGTTTGCAACCCATCTTATGACATAGGGGTTGAAATTTAAGCTGATGCGCTTATTTATGATTCCCGAGTGGGGTATTGTGTTGAAGGCTTTTGCAAGGTCAAGGTAGGCTGTGTGGACTACCTTCCCTTCATCTATGGCCTTGGTGACTGTTTCAAAGAAATTGACCAGGTTCAAGAGGCAAGATCTGCCCTTAACAAAGCCAAATTGAGTAGGATCCAGTGTTTGGAGGTTACCAATGTCTTTGTTTATGAGTTCCATGATGATACGCTCCATAGCTTTGCAGACCAGGCTACTTAGGCTTATAGGGTGATAGTTTCCAGGGTCCGTTGTGGCATCACCTTTATGGAGTGGGACCACTGTTGCTGTACACCATTCTTTGGGTACATATCCTGTTGTAAGGCTGAGACTGAACAGTGATTTTAAGTGAGGGTTCAGTTCTTCTTGGAGCTCATGTAAAACGCAGCCCGGGACACCGTCCGGTCCCATTGATGCTGTGTTTTTTGCTTTGGAGAGGGCAGCTCTCACCTGTGCATCTGTGATATCACGGAGGCTACACTCTGTTGGGATAGTCATTTGCTCATTTGGGGGGGGGGGGTTTGCACTGAACCTGTCTGCCAGGATGTTGGCAATGCCTGTGGGTTCAGTGAATTTTTTGTCATTTTGCACTAGCTCAGAGCATTTCTGGGAGTTTCCACCCAGGTTTCTGACATAACTAAAGAAAGCCTTGTGATTATCTTTAACATCTTGTGCAATTTTTCTTTCGAAGCTAGCCTTAGATGATTTTATGAGGGATCGTAGTTTCTTGCTAGTACTGATCAGAGTTGCCTTCCCTTTCAGGGATTTTGCTCTATCATGTAGTAGTTTTCTCCTTCTGTTGTACAGCTTATTTATGGCTGGGATCCACCAGTCAGGTCTCCTGCCTTTGGAGGAGTGTGTCTTGGTTTTATTTGGAATAGCACGATCCATGCATTCCTGTAGGTATCCATAGAATGCGTTTGTAAAGGATTCTGTGGTTTGGGCTGTATTTTCCACTGGCCCTGGGGCTTTGAAGGATTCCACCTCAGTTTTGAGAAGTGGGAAGTTTGCTTTTGAGAAGTTTTTGACCGTGGTTTCCTTTGCTGGGGGTGGGGACGGGATATGGATGTCCATAGTGATTAATTTATGGTCAGATCTTACCAATGAGGGATATACCTCTGGTATGGAACATAGAGTCCCCAGGTTGGTGATGATCAGGTCCAATATGTTTTCCCCTCTTGTGGGAGTGGTGACCAGTTGTTCCACAGCATTTGAGTTTATAAATTCTAGGAACCATTGGGCTAGGGTGTTGGAGCTTGAGTAGTGCTCCCAGTCTGTTTGGGTAGTTAAAGTCACCCACTATAATGGTGTTTGGAGAGACCGTCATATTCTCCAGTATCTTCAGGAAAGCCGAGTGGGGTTCCTGAGTTTGGGAGGGTGGTTTGTAGCAGGCTACAAACTGGAAGGCAGTTTTGCCCACTGTTAGTTGCACATGAATGGTCTCAGATGCTTCGTGCAGTGCCACTAGCCTGGAGGTATGGGTATCTTTGATGAATATGGATATTCCCCTCCTCTTGTGGTTCGGTCCGAGTTTTGCAGCCGAAAAGCATGGCATGAGGTATAGCCTGGTAGTGCTGGGGTGCTCTCGGGAGCCTTGAACCAGGTTTCTGTTACTGCGTAGATATCGATATTCTCCATACTGAGGAGAGCCTCGAGTGCATGCATCTTGAGGTTTAGACTTATGGCGTTGAGCAGCATTACCCTTAGTTTCTTTTTCCTTGTGTTGTGTAAGGAGGTGGGTTTGTCTTTTGAGCCTTGCCTAAAAAAGGCACTATGGGGGTGGCAAGAGCTTTGGCCAGTATTCAAAAACCCAGGGGTGACAGGTGCAAGCCGTCCCTAGCGAAGCAACGTGGCTTGTCAAGCATGTCATCCCAGGCTGACAGACACTGGATCCCCTTTGAGTGACACCAATACTTTAGCCAATTGTTGAAATTGATCATTTTGTTTGGAAGCTGTTTGTTTGAAATGTTGTTTGAAAGCTGCTTGGTCACTGGCAAAGATGCTGGAGGTTAGAATAGCAGTAGTTTCCTGGCAACACTCAAGTTGTGGTTCATTTGAAAGAAGCCATGCCCGCTGTCTGCATTCCTTTTTGTTAATTACATTTTTTTGGGGGGGGTATAACTACTCTGAAATTCCATCTGCTTTCCATCTTTAAAAAAACAGTTAGGTGCAGGGGGGTTTAAGGGAACAGAATTCCCCCTACCTGATGAAGCTATCTGTCTGTCTATATATCTATCTGTATATCTATGCATATGTCTGTCTGTCAATCTTCCTGTCAATCTATCCATCCAAATATCTGCCTAGCTATCTAAATACAAATAACATTATACTACAAAAGGAAAAACTCTGTCATTCTGTCTGTCTGTTTACCTGTTAAGCTGTGTGTCTATCATCTGTCCATCTATCTGTCTATCTATTCTAAATTAAAAAAAAAAGTATTCAATACTGTATTGGAAAATAAACACCTGTTATAATCACATTGCCAGGTTTGCCACTGGCCTGCCGTTTAGGACACACCACTCCATCAACCTGTTATAATCACATTGACAGGTTTGCCACTGGCCTGCCGTTTAGGACACACCACTCCATCAACCTGTTATAATCACATTGACAGGTTTGCCACTGGCCTGCCTTTTTGGGCACACCACTCCATCAACCTGTTATAATCACATTGCCAGGTTTGCCACTGGCCTGCCTTTTTGGGCACACCACCGCACCACTCCATCAATCTTAAGCAGCTTGGGTGGCTCGAACTACCCAGTCTAATCCAGTATAACCAACTGATTATGGCTAATAAAATCCTTTATCATCCGGACAATACTCTGACACTTAAAATCTTATCACCCCCTATAACAATCCATGACTGCTTCGATACTCAAGCAGACTACTAATTCAGACAAGCAAAATGAACAATGCAGCCGATGATTCCCTCTTTGCAAACTCTGCAGGCAGAGCCTGGAACTCACTTCCAGCTGATATTACTTTGCTCTCCTCCCTAGGCCAATTTAGAACTAGACTCAAACAACATCTGGCACTAAACTGGCTTTTCCACTGCCATAAGCCTGGCTAATGCTCATCATGAATGTGAAAAATCTGTTAATCAGATTACTGTTGAACTTACTCCTGACTGTCACCAGGGAGTAACTCAAACCTCTTGAACTTGTCTATTAATGTTTGCTTATGTATTCTTTGTCCATACCATATTTGTAATATGTTTTCATTGTTTTATTGTTTCTGCTTACATTGGAGCTTTTGTCCTAGGGCCTCCACTGAAAATGGACATGAATCCAGTCTAACTATCCCGGTCAACAAATGTAAAATAAATAAATAAATAAATCACCCTTTCATTTTCAGGACAGCCTAGAAGTATATCTTTGAAAAAGTCTGCAGACATATTTAACCAATATGCAAGTATTAATGAAATTACTGAAATACTCGCTAAAGTGCTTCTAAGGGAAGAGACAGGCTGAGCCTATGAAATGTATACATTATAATGCACTGTTACTAGAGGATGCACAGATCCTACAATGGATCATACACTGAGATTGAGTAAAACTATATGTAAAAACTTGACAGGACTGTTTAGAATTTAGGTCTCTGAGTGTGACTTCCTTTGTCTTCTGTTTTGTACTGTTGCTAACCTATAACAGGTCCTTATAGGAGAGCTGAATGGATGCATATAGCCAGTTTATAGATATGACAGAGAACTGTTTAGAAAATGGAAGTACTGAGACAGATTGCATGCAACACCATAATGGAAAGTGTAAAGAGATACCCACTAGGCAAGGCTCAAAAGTCAAACCCACCCCCATAGACAGCACAAGGAACAAGAAACTAAGGGTAATGCTGCTAAACACCAGAAGTCTTAACCTCAAGATGCACGCACTCGAAGCTCTCCTCAGTATGGAGAACATAGATATCTGTGCAGTGACAGAAACCTGGTTCAAGGCTCCAGAGAGCACCCCAGCACTACCAGGCTATACCTCATATCATGCTTTTCGGCCCCAAAACCCGGACCGAACCACAAAAGGAGGCAATTATAAGCCTAGCCCGATTCTGTATGGCTTACGCCACCCCTTGATTTGAGTATACTGTGCCCTTTTTAAGGTTTAGTTTACTGTGCCTCTGTCTAATAGTGACACGGGAGTAATCCCTGGGACAAACCTACGATCCCCCATCCACCTATCGAGATTCTTCTTGAAGAGATTCAGTGAGGTGCTCTGCCTCACATGAACTGGAATTCTATTCCAGAGTGAAGGGAGCCTCTGGGTTATGAACCTGACCCTCCAGCAAGTTCTATTTATTTCTGTGCTGAGGTTCAAGTCCCTCGAGCGTGTAGCTCTAAGGGATTTAGATTTACTGAGGTGGAGCATGTCCATTAATTCTGGATTTGACATAGCTTTGTATGTCACGCATAGATCGCCTTGAAGTAGGCGGTATGCCACTGAGTAGAGCTGGAGTTTTTTAACCGAGCAGCATATGGCATCTGTTTGAGACCCTTGATCCTCTTGGTGAGATACTTTTGGGGTCTTTCTAATTGCTGCAGGTGTCGGGTAAGGTACATCCCAAAAGGGGCATTGTATTCTATGATGGGCCTGATGAGGGATGAATAAAGGGGCACGATTACCTCTCTTGATCTAGATGTGAAACCCTTCGTGATGAGGTGGGCTATGTAGAAGGTCTTTCTAACCACTTTGGCAATGTGGTTTTCAAAGGAGAGACTGCTATCAAATTGGGTCCCCAGGTCCCTAATAATTTTCTCTGTACTTAATGGGTTTCCGCCTATGTGGTAATTTGTGGGCACATTGTTTTTGCCAAAGGGTATGACTATACATTTTTTGGCATTTAGCTTTAAACCATGGCGCTGGCACCAGTTATCTGTCTCTGTGAGACCTTTTTGAAGGATGTTTGTGTCAGCTGGAGAGTCGATTATGGCGCCCAGTTTGCAGTCGTCTGCGAACTTGGTGAGCCATAGTCCTCCCACGTTTGCCTGTACCTTGGAAAAGTATATACCGAACAAGAGTGGTCCCAGGACAGAACCCTGTGGGACGCCACTTGTGACCGGTTTTGAGTCTGACATGGCTCCAGCAACTCTCACTCTGTGGGTTCTGTCTTTGAGCCAGTTTGCGACCCATCTTGTGACATAGGGGTTTATATTTAAGCTGGATAGCTTATCTATGATGCCCAAGTGGAGTATTGTGTCAAATGCTTTTGCAAGGTCCAGATAGGCTGTGTGGACTACCTTCCCTTCATCTATGGCTTTGGTGACTGTTTCGAAGAAGTCAACCAGGTTCAAAAGGCAGGATCTGCCCTTGACAAAGCCGAACTGGGTAGGATCTAGTGTCTGTAGGTCCCCAATGTCTTTGTTTATGAGCTCCATGATGATCCTCTCCATAGCCTTGCATACTAAGCTAGTCAGGATTATGGGGCGATAGTTTCCAGGGTCCGTAGAGGCTCCGCCTTTGTGGAGTGGGACCACTGTTGCTGTACGCCATTCTGTGGGCACATATCCTGTAGTGAGGCTGAGATTGTATAGCTGTTTTATTTGAGGGATTAGTTCCTCTTGGAGTTCATGTAGGACGCAACCTGGGACGCCATCTGGTCCCATGGAAGTAGTGTTTTTTGCTTTGGAGAGGGCAGCCTTCATCTGAGCATCAGAGATGTTTGGGAGGCAGCCCTCTGCCGGGATAGATACTTGCTCTTTTGGGGGGGGTGGAGAAGTTTGCACTGAACCTGTCTGCCAGGATATTGGTGATGTCTGTGGGTTCAGTGTATTTTTTGTCATTTAGAATCAACTCAGAACAAGTCTGGGAGTTGCATCCCAGGTTCCTAACATAACTGAAAAAAGCCTTATGATTGTCTTTGGTGTCCTGTGCAATTTTTCTCTTGAAGCTGGCCTTGGAGGATTTTATGAGGGATCGTAATTTTTTGCTAGTACTGTTCAGAGATGCCTTCCCTATTTTGCTCTATCATGTAGTAGCTTCCTCCTGCTGTTGTACAGTTTATTTATGGCAGGGGTCCACCAGATTGGACGTCTGCCTTTGGATGATTGGGTCTTGGTTTTGTTTGGGATAGCATGATCCATGCATTCCTGGAGATGTCCGTAGAATACGTTTATATAGGATTCTGCAGTTTGGGCCGTAGTTTCCACTGGCCCTGGGGCCTTGAAGGATTCCACTTCGGTTTTGAGAAGTGAGAAGTTTGCTTTTGAGAAATTTTTCACTGTGGTTTTCTGGGCTGGGGGGTGGGGTCGGAATGTGGACATCCAGTGAAATTAATTTATGGTCTGATCTTACCAATGAGGGATATACTTCTGGTGTGGAGCATAGAGTCCCCATGCTGGTAATGATCAGGTCTAGTATGTTGTCCCCTCTTGTGGGAGTGGTGACTAGTTCCATAGCATTTGAGTTTATAATTTCCAGGAACCTTTGTGCTAAGGTGCTGGGGCTTGAGTAGTGCTCCCAGTCAATGTTTGGGTAGTTGAAGTCACCCAATATAATGGTGTTCGGAGAGATCTTCATGTTCTCCAATGTTTTCAGGAAAGCCGAGTGGGATTCCTGACTTTGAGAGGGGATGCTATAAACTGAAAAGCAGTCTTGCCCACTGTTAGTTGCACATGGATGGTCTCCGATACTCCGTGCAATGCCACTAACCTGGAGGTGTGGATATCCTTGATAAATATGGAAACTCCCCCTCCTTTTGTGGTTTGGTCCGGGTTTTGGGGCCGAAAAGCATGATATGAGGTATAGCCTGGTATTGCTGGGGTGCTCTCTGGAGCCTTGAACCAGGTTTCTGTCACTGCACAGATATCTATGTTCTCCATACTGACAGGGCCGGCCTTAGATGAAATGGCGCCCTAGGCAAAGTAGTGCTCTGGCGCCCCTTAAGCCCCAACCACACCACACTCAGGGAACACCCCTATTTGAGCCACACCCACAGGTAGGTCACTCCCACAAAAGCCACTCCAGTTCTTTCAATTTTTTAAATGCATGAAAAATTAGTAAACGTCTTGTCATACTGTAACAAAGATACCTTGTAATCTAGTTAAAGTGCAAGTGAAGGCTGAATTCTCCTTAATAAAGCTGCTTGATCTGTTGCTCATTTAAAGATTTTATCTACAGTCGTGACAGACAGTAATAGCATTGCATTTTACAAGGTGCATTAATGTTTACATGTAGAACTTGGGTCATTTATTCTGGTGTAGCATCAACTCTGCAGTATGCATGACTGCCTAAAATATTACACATTACATTACTACTTACCCTGATGTGTGCTTCATGCTTTTCACAGATCAACCATCAAGTCAACATACTTCAAAGTCAGTGACACATTGTGATCTGGTGTTGCAGCTGTATGCAGCCATAATGGTCCACTACTTCAGAGATAATTTATTTAGCATGATGATTCCACACTTTAGTCAGCTTCCACCACCATATCCAAAGTCAAACTATACAGGACAAAAAAATCTCCCACTTTTTATCCCTAGTAGGCAGATCTACAGCTATAATATGGCATACCCATAACCGATCGCATTCACCTCAGAAAGAATCTTAGCTCATGTCAAAGTGCTTAACATATGCAGATTCATAACCCCCTCAAAAAGGGATCATTGTACCTCGTTAGAGAAAGCTAACTGGATGGACATTCTCCAGAGGACCCTTTTCTTATTTTTTTTATATTTATTTATTAAAAACATAAAAGCTACCATACATATTCTTATCGCCACAGGACCTTCAGTCCCTCTCAACCCATGGCCCTCACATACAACTGCCAACTACTCACAAAGATTCACAGTTCACCTCCATACATATTTACCAGCTCTATGACTATCACTCTCATCCCTCTCACACCATCTGTCCTCTTGCCCTCCTCTAACCTTTTCACAGCTGTGGGTTTAAGTTTTCTCCTCACTGTATAGCTTTTCTCTTACCTCTTCATGTGATGTTCTTAACCTCATGCTACTACATATACCCCCTCCTCTGAATTAATTAAATTTGAAAGAATGTACTTCATACAGACACAGTTACACATTTTGACATTCTTCATTTTGTGTTTTGTAAACAATTTGCTTTACTTCCAAAATAAGAATGAAATGCCTGGTGACTGGCCAAATCTCGAGTTTTCTTAGCTTTTATACTACTCTTCCCTTTGGTTTCTGGTTGTAAACTGCAGATTGAGCGTGAAAACAGTCCATATGGATTGGGGCTCTACCCTGATAAACAAATAGAAATACAGAAGACAATTTTTAGAAGCGCAAATTGTACTATGGGGATAGTCAAGGACAAGTTAGGAAACTTTAAACAAACACAGACTCCGTACACTATGTGAAAGCAGCAGGAAGAGTACTCTATACTGTAGAAAAGAGTACTAGAAGGAGCAAAAAGGTGGCTGCCTATATGGCGATAGCCAGGCAAAACAAAGATGGGAAGGGGAGAGCACAGAAGGCTAGGAAAAAGCAAAGCACACCTACGGTTTTCATATAGGAAAGTAAGGCTAGGGAGAGTGGGGAGGAGAGATGAGGGGATTGTAACACTACTACAAAAGATACTCACTTGCTCTATAAAAGCCCCCCAAAAAACAGAGAGATTGGTTACCAAGGAGGAATCTAAAGAGGCGTACAAGACAGAGTGGTACAAATGGAAAAAAGTGACTGGTAGGCAAAATGGTAAATGCATTCAAAAGGATAGACCAAAGAGTAATATTTGCTAAATGAAAGATTACGTAATTCTATAACTGAACAACCTTCAAAGGATTAACAACCATACCATCCAAATATGCAACGGCCATTACAAATTACTCAGTTGATTCTGAATCAAGGCACCACTGTATGGAGTGGCAACCTCTCTGCTCCTAATTACAATAAATATGCTGTAATAGCAGAAGGGTGGCAGCAGCCTGCTAACAGGTACAGCATCCTTATTGGTCAATAAGATAGCAAAGCCTGTGGTAGCTAGAAGCAACACTTCATACAAGTTGTGCGTATCCGTGGCCTTACTTTTCACACTTCCAGTGTCTGGCACTAAGTGCTGAAGAGATATTACCACTGACTAGCCAGAAACCCAGAACACCAAATTGCAGTCTTGGGTGTACAGCAAGATCTATTCAGCACATTACTGCACTTCACAAAAACATCAAGCTTACTGTATTGTTAGCTATGTAGCCAATTAAGGTAAACTTTTTACCATCACACTCTGGTTTTCCAATATTGTTAATGCATGCACTGTTACTAGTACACATCTCACTACTAAAGCACCTATATATTTACATTCACACAAGCATTCAGGTGTCTACTCTAGACATAGCTTTAATTCTGAAAGAAACATTTCACTACTGCATACACAAGATTTCCCCTTTTGCTTGCAAAGAACCCTGCCTATATGCCCTTGTGATACTCTGCGTACAACACATACGTGGATAATGATGAGCGAGGAAGACAGCCCACCAATGAAATTACAGAATTCCATTTACAACCACCATACTATGGAGAACTGGTATTCAAGGAAGGGTATCGACAGAAGGCACTACATGTCCCTGAAAAAGACTTTGTGCAATACTGTACTTAAAAAAAATCATTTAACAAAAGACAAAGCAAGGCAGAAACATACTGGGACTGATTAGATGATAGGAAGATGTGCAACATTAACGAAACCTAACCTGAAGAGGGTTTGCTGCAGATTTGGGAGCATTTACTCAGACCACATGGCTAGTGGCTCCGAGTGAGTTAAAATGTTTTAAAAAAATGGTTTGCTATCCCTATTCCGTGGAGCTGCAGTTGACATCAGGTTAGTAAAAATAACAAATCGACTGACTACTGGAATTACTCAGACAAGGGGAAAGTTAGCAGTCTTATCTGCCCCCATCCTTCTTCCATGTAAGCACTAAAAACAGGGATGAGCATATGACAGTGGCTTAATCTTCTACGAATAAAGCCCTTTAAACATAATATGTACGCAAATAACTGTAAACTGGCATGGGCTGCAAATCAATAGAGCACCTTCAACTACAAATCAATAGTGTGTCTAGTCCAAATTTACAACTCACTTGACTTACCTTAAGGCAAGCAAAGCACACAAACAAACATCCAAAATAAAGTGGCGCTTTGTCCACCCGAATGGTGAAGAAAACCAGGCCACCGATTCAAACACACAACCAGAGAATCAGGAAGTAAGGACAGCCAATAAATCTGCCTGCCTCTGTCTCATTAATGAAGAAAGGCGGGTGGGATCAGAGTTTTATACTGTCGATTGGAGCAGTAGCCAGGGACATCAGTAGTAGTACAAAAGCATCTCTGATTGGATGCTTTCAATAATGATCAGTAATAGTAGCCACTGACTGATCACATAGCTGCAGGGGGGAGGGATGGGGGAGGGAATGAAAGAACACAGTAGGCAACTGTGCTATGTGCTGTGCAAATCATGCTTTGGACTACAGAGATGGGGGGGAGGGCGTAAATCCTACAGTGCAGGCGGTGAGAAGTGGAAAAGAAAGTAAAGTGAGTGCATTAAAATTGCGCCCTTTATGAGACCGGCCTGTACAGCGCCCTAGGCGGCCGCCTAGTTCACCTATGCCTAAGGCCGGCCATGCATACTGAGGAGAGCTTCGAGTGCGTGCATCTTGAGGTTAAGACTTCTGGCATTAAGCAGCATTACCTTTAGTTTCTTGTTCCTTGTGCTGTCTATGGGGGTGGGTTTGACTTTTGAGCCTTGCCTAAAAAAGGCACTATGGGGGTGGCAAGAGCCTTTGCCAATATCCGAAAGCCCAGTGGTAAGTTGTAAACCATTTACTTTGTGGGTGTAATTTAACAGCGATTTCAGGGGTACCAGGTACCGCATGTGCTGTTGAAGTGGTGTACTTATTTACTAGCCTCAAGTCTAATATTAATCTGTAATTACCATCCTTTATCTGGTCATGGGGTGAATTTGATGGACGTGACCTGTTAATTATAATGCCTTTTCCCTCCCACTCTATAATGCATTTTGGATATCTTCCACTGCTTCTCTGTGAATGGGGGTATTGTTTCTGATAGGGTGGTAACCTGTCTGTAGGTTCTTTTACCTTTATAATGGCAGTGAATACCAAACCACAGTCTGTTTTATCTTTAGCCCATAATTCTGGAAGCACTTTGCATCAATTGATATCTTAAATCCTGCAACTCATTTGTGTACTCTACTACACACAGCATTTTGAATGTCTCTTCTGTCTGCACCACTGTACGTATAATAGCATCTTTATTTCTCCACAATATTTTGTTATTAAAAATCTAATACAACACCTAATCCTCCTGTAATGTCCATTCCCAAAATGATACTGCCACACTGAGGCTGTAGCAAGAATGGTTATTTTTACTTTCACAAACCCACCAGATGCCGTAGCAAGCCCTGCCCAAACCCCACCTGACACATAGCTTCATGGCCTCATCTCTCCACCTCCCATGTATGTACTGATTCTAAATGTTAAAAATTAAATAATACCAAGCTTTGAAATAAAGTGATGTCCTAGGCTTAAATGATAGGCTTTTTACTTTTGGGACCTTACATTAAGAGGCGTTATGTAGCAAGGTGCAAGTACTGCGGGTTATTTAGAGTTTCACAAACCCACCGACAACATGCTATTATTTTTTACATCTAATTGGTAATGAGTAATGTTATGTTTCCCTAAATCAGGACATTAATGCAAAAAAAAAAACAGTACAGTGAAAAAGCAGACTACATTTACCCATACCTTAACCACATGTTAAAATTTCAGTAACCCTAATCAATCACTTGCCAGTTATTTTACATTACATTTCTAAAATTCATATTAGAATAATTAGTTCTGCTGTAAGGAAAAAAGTGACATAGTTTAATTATGAAAACCCGTGTTTTGGAGCTGTGATTACTACAGTAGAATGTCAGCTGCTGTAGAATGTAATGTCTGCATGATGTCACGAGCGATTCTGCATTCCATGTCAATCATGCCATATTTGCATATTGAAACTCTGTCTGGCACCTGTCAATCGCGCAGGCCACGACCAATCCTGCGCGAACCGCCGGGTGGGTTTCTTAACTACAATATAACTGCAAGAATTTTACTTTTATCTTTTTTCTAGGCTGATTGGCTCTATTCAGGACTCTGATTTCTAAAGACTTGCTGTAAACTGCAGCTATCTTTGACCCATCAAATAATGACAGCATTAGAACTGCACTTGTGTCTTCTGGCAGAGGTCTGTTTGTAACCGAAATGGATGCCCCCTTATCAATTAGTACATTGTTCCATAATTCTTTTCCCATAAATAGTGAAATGTATGGTCCGCCATCTTTATGAACATTAAATGAGGTCAAATACACCAGCTGATTTGGTGTTTGCTGCAGCATGCCATAGGATGTGAAGAACCATTCACCATCGCGTGACATTGGTGCATAATGCCAAACTCCACACAAACACAGGTAACAAAAAGTGAAAGGCTTCAATGGGGATTTGTTACCTGTGTGTGTGTGTTGTGTGATTCTATTTTTGACCAGATTAAAGGTGTTAAAATGGTTTGATAGAAAAGTGGTGAAATGAGGGGGGCAAGCAGGGGGGAGAACAAAAGGAAAGCAATAGAGGGATGTACAGGGGGGAGGTAGGAAAGAACCACAGCTATCCACTTCTTTAACGGTGTAAAATGAAAAATATATTAGAATATTATCTCAATTTAGACTTTCACCTGATGATATTTTTTTGTGGGACAGGTGCCCCTTTTTTACATCTGTAAGAGAGGAATGTTGAGTAAGGGATGTAGGTATTTCTGGGTCAAGCAAGTAGGGTCAGTGAGGAAGCAAATGCAGACAGATAAGACAAACAAGACAAGAGACAGGGATGGAGAGGGACATGACAGGTTGGGGGACACCATGACTTTGGTTAGGGAGGGGGTAACCATCAAACATAGGGACAGTGAGAATCTAGTCCTCACCCACGAGACTGTCACCACTGTCGCCTTACTTCGCTGGCTGTTGGAGTGCTTGACCACTTTTCCTGTGTACCATGAAAGAGAGCATCTTCTCCAGCTGGCACAGGCATGCACCCATGGTTCTCTGCATGACCTTATGCACCAACCCTGGCAGCTCCTTTCAAGAAGCAGCTGTCAGGGTAGTGCTACCTGATGTGGAGGGCCTAGTAAGTGCAGGGGTAGTGGAAGCAGTATTGCCAGGTTGTGTCCCAGACATGCTGGGCATCAGTGCAGTAGCTGGTGGAATGGGGGCACGCTGAGCCACATGGGTTGGTTTACCTCCTTGTGCTGTAAAGCATTTTGTGATTTTTCACAGATGCATGACATGGAAACATTTTGATGACACATAGAGAAATAAAAAAGAGAAATAAGGGCTGGGGTAAGACGTAAAAAATAAATAATTAGTACCATCATATGTGGCATACAATACATTAACACAATAATGAAATATTTTATATTTCTCTGTTCTTTTACATTTAAGTTTACTTCTTAAGAAGTGTAAACTATAAGTAATGATTGATCAAAGTAATCGATGCAATGTGCATATCATGCAAATATGTGTTGTCAAATTATACAGATTTCGGTTAACAGCAGGGCATTTATGCAACTTCTGGTAAAATTAAACTATTGTAATATTTGTAAAGGATTTTAGTATTGTATTTTATATATTTGTTATCAGTGGTGTTTGAACCCATAACATCTGACTACAATATTACACTTGGCTCCTACAGTTAGCTTGTACTACAGACTGCAGCATGCATGCTTGTTTTTTTTGCTGTTAGGATATGCATGCTTAATTTGTTAGTACTTTTTAAAAGAGTAATACTTAAGCTGAGATAATAGTTATGTTGTGCTGCATACATACCCCATGCTTCCCTCTGTCTCTACATACACTAATCATAGGCATCTCTATTCACTCTTTTCTCACAGTCCAACTCTGCAATAAGAAGAAGAGTTGAAGAGAAGAGCATTATGTATACCTGCCTTGCCTATATGCAGCTTTCTTTCTACTATTAATTATATTTATTACTATACTTACACAACTGTGGGATGTCAGCCACGCTGAACTCAACCAGCCATTGGTTGATTGTATCCCTCCTGTGACTTTTTAGGTCATTAAGGTGATGCCTACACTGTTCTCCAGTGTGTGGAATTACTGTCACACTGGAAACAGCCTTGACCATAGTATTCCATGCCTCAGACTTCTACTGAGAGCTGGTGTAGTCCCCCTGCATGAGCCTTTGGCTGTGGCACTTACAAGGAGTCCATTAAACATCCTGAACTGCTCAAGACCCCACTTTTGGACCCTAAATTGGGGACCTTCCATTCTACCACCAGACATGTCTAACTACAGAGAGAAACAGCAATAGTAATAAGTGATTCCCCGCCAGTACATGCTGTCATGTTTACTGGTAGTGCACAAACCCGAGCAATGATGCCAACTGTCATTAACTGTACTACACCACAACCCTATCTTATCACTTTCTACTTTAAAAAAAAAAAAAAAAAAAAATATATATATATATATATATATATATATATATATATATATATATATATGGCCTTTCAACCAAAATATACATGTGGACACAGACAAATGCGCACACACACACACACACACCTTCTCCCTTGTCATACCTCTCAACTGACCAGAATTGTACAGAACGCCCACATTTCATCATTTTAGTCTGTTCCTCATAAAATATGTAGTTTTCTGGCAAATCACACAAAAATGAAATAAGATAATGACAGAAATCTGAGTTTCAGACATCATATCCTTCAGATCATGTATGTTAACACAGCACCTGTCATTCTTAACCTCCTACGTTTATAACAGCAACATCTAAAAATTGTCCCTATTTTTATGGCTTTATCACTACATTATGTTTGGCTATTGGCTTTGTCCAGATTTCTTACTCAAGGAGGTTCAGACGTATGCATTTAAAGAGAGGGAAATAGAGTATCAAAGTAAATAACTTCAATACCAGCAGTTAAAAGGATTCCTGCAACAGTTTTTAGGCTTAGTGAATTGAATCCTTACCTCTCTTCTGATCTTGTATCCCCACCCTCCTGCATAACTGTTGTTGTGGTCTTAAAGCTCGGTGGCTTTTGAGTTGCCCACCTCTAGTATAAATTTGATATTGGACAGACCTCCCACTCCCACTGCATCAGCTCATTCTACTGAGTACGGTGAGATCAGTTGTGAAGGCCCACCCCTTCAGTTTCTTAACCTTGAATTATCTTCTGTCCCTCACTTTCTACTTTTAAAAAAATATATATATTGTGCCTCTTCCTACTTCATTTTGCTGCTTGTGCATACATTTTCAACTGCACTTAGTTTGCTGTGTTTGCTTTATTTTTATTATTTTTTTTTTATTTATTTATTTTATATGACAACTGTACTACACCACAACCCTATGTACTAATTTGTCCCTCCATCATTCCCCCTACCACTCCTATTCCTAAAATAAAAATATCTCCCCCCTCCCCTTTAAAAGAAAAAAACAAAGTCTGCTTACTCAAATTAAAACCCCATTACAAACCTCTACTTCTATCTGGTGACATTCATCCTAACCCAGGCCGTACAGACACCACCCTGAACAATAACCCCCCTGTATCTAAACCTGCGAACCCCTTCAACCCACAAAAACAAGTACAATTCTGCTCTATCAGCATCAGGAGCCTTGGAAATAAAGTTCAAGAACTCCATGCTTGGATAGCTAACTATACTCCTGACAGTTACTCTAACTGAAACATGGTTAAAACCACAACATCTGGACAGTGAAATCATCCCTCCTGGCTATAATATCCCTAGATTAGATCGATCTAAAAGAAAAGGAGGAAGAGTGTCCATACTCTAATCCAATTGTCTCTCCCAAATCAGTCCCACACTAGACTTACCCTCCTCACCAGCTGAACTCCTATTGACCAACTGCAAACTTAACAGTTTCAACACCATAACTGTCGCAGCAACCTATATTCCCTCTGGGGGTAATATTAACATACTTGAGAACATCCTATCTCACCTCTCACATACCATCCACAATTAAATAATTATACGGGGAGATGTAAATATTAATTGGCTTACAATACAAGCTCCCAACACTACTTCCTGTATTAATCTACTTGGGTTTGAACAGCTAATTACAACCCCAACCTACATTAATAAATCTCACCTACCTAGCTCTCTTCTTGACTGTATATTGGTCTCCCAACCTCAAAACTATCATAACTCCCAAACCCTTCTAAATGCCTTCAGTGACCATTGCCCTATAACAGTTACCAGACATACTCCCCACCTTACAAAACCTAACAGATTTATTACCACCCGCTCACTTTCTCATTTCTGTCCTAACTCCTTTATTCACCAACTCTCCAAATTTAACTGGTCTTACCTCATCACTCTTCCCTTAGATGAAGCTGTCCACTCCTTTCAACATTACATTCCTAAACATTCTTAACTCCCTTGCTCCTCTTCGCACAATTAAAATCAAATCTAATACTGCTCCCCGGCTCACTAAATCTACCAGAACCCTCATGAAAGACCAGGATAGGATTTGGGAAATTTGGACTAAAACTAGGACCTCTTCTCTTCAGAAATATAAAGAACTCAAAAATAAAATAAAAAAAAATCATCCATTATGACAAAATAAACTTCTATGCCAATCCTCGCTCTACTCTTAAATCAATCCCAAAGAAATTCTGGAGCTCTATTAAACAGATTCTTCATCCAGGAAACCCTTCCTCTCCTAACTCATGTCCCAATGCAACACCTGAAGACATAGCCAACAAATTTAACAATCATTTTATAAACTCAATAATCTCCATAATAAATCCCCCCCCCCAGAAACAACACTAGCACCCCCAAAAATTCTATACCTCTTCCAAACCCTCCTAACTCCTTCTCCCAAAAGGCAGTATCAACTAACTACGTAAAATCATTACTCTCTAAACTTAAACCTTGCTCCCCATCTGTTGGCAAGCTACCCTCTTACTTCCTGCATATTGCCTCTGAACCTTTTGCCTATCCTGTATCCATCTTAATCAACCGATCCATTTCTGAATCCTATGCCCCCGCTGTATGGAAGAATTTCTTTATTCTACCCATTCACAAAGGGGGCACCTCCTCAGACATATCCAACTTCAGACCGATTGTCATACTCTTTCCACTCTCAAAAATCCTAGAGAAATGCATTCACAAGCAGGTAATGCATTACCTTCACCAGGAAAACCTCTCACACCCACACAGCATGGTTTCTGTCCCAAGCATAGTCCAACTACTGCACTCATATCATTCATCAACATAGTCTCCCTAGCTCGGGATAATAATAAACTTGCTCATGCCTATTCCTTGACCTTTTTAAAGCCTTTGACACTCTCACCCACTCCTTCTAGATAAACTCACTAACTTACATTTCTCTCCCCTACTATCTCCTGGTTCTCCAGCTATCTCTCTACCTGCCAGCAATCAGTTAAATGGCTCTCTGCACTATCCTCCCCTCTCACTGTAAAAATGGGAGTCCCCCAAGGGTCCATACTTGGACCACAACTCTTTAATATTTTCACCAATGTGCTCTACTCCTCTTGTCCTCAGTCATCTCTTGTGCAATATGCTGATGACTCAACTGTTATAACCATTGCTGACAAGCCAACTGACCTCCACTCAGCTACCCAGGCATCCTTCCACACCATTGAGACTTGGCTTAGTGATAGCAAACTAATACTTAATCCAAAAAAATAAGCTCCTACTCTTCCTCCCTAAAAACATCACTGCACTCAAAAGTACACTTACCATCTTATCCTGCAACAACACTATCATCTCAGCTGAATCTAGTACTAAATTGCTAGGTGTTACAATAGATCAGCTTAAGTTTGATCTCCATATTACTAACTCAGTAAAAAGAACTCATCAGAAACTTGGGCACCTTTTCCGTAGCAAGAACTACTTAACTAGCACTGCCCGAATAACTCTCTCCCAGGCTTTATTACTCCCAACACTCCTGTACAGCTGCCACATATTCACAAACCTAAATTCTACACGTATTTCCAAGCTTGAAACTACCTATAATAAGATCATCAGATTTGCAGCTAACCAAACCTACAAGTCACACCACTGCTTAGCATTACAGCAACTAGACTGGCTAGAATTCCCTCAGCTGCTCCAACTATACCAACTACAAATCATCCACTATATCCTCTATCTACCCTCCTTCTGCCCCAGCCTCTCCACTATCATATCCAAACAGTCCCCTGCTAGGACACTACGCAGCTCAAATCAAGAATTATTAGACATCTACAAACCCAAAACCAAAATAGGCTGCCTTCTCTATAACTATAACCCAGCTACATCCTGGAACCAACTCCCCTTGGAAATAAAAGTCCTCCAGCATAGCAAAAGTTTCAAATTAGCCACAAGGAAATACCTAAAAACAAAGTGGTCTTACCACTGTAGCCAACCACCCTGAAACCACCATTCTTTCACCTATTTCACCACTTCACTCTTAATGTATCTCTAACACTATTTCCCTGCCTCTTCTACCTCTTCCCTTCCTCTATCTCCAACCAGTCTTAATTCTTACAGTCTCAAAACAACCTACCTGTCTAGTCTGTCTCCTATACTCTACCTCCCCTACATCTCCTTCTAGCCATTCTTACTTTCCTTTCATGTTTCCAAACTCCTACACAACTTGATCCGACCAACTTTAAATAAGCCTCTGCCTAACTATTAACTTATTTTGCTCTGAGACGCTTAAATAATATTGTAACTAGTCACATTTTCTTCTGCTAATTGTTTAAAACCTTGTTTGTAACAACTCACATATTTACTACTATGTTACTAAAATTTAATGAATTGTTTTCTAGTCCTGAGGAGCTTTTCTCCCTGGGTCTCTGCTGAAAATGAGCCAAAGGCTCAGCCAGAATAACCCAGTTAACAAATGTAAAAATAAAACTGCATTTGTGTGATGTTATGTGGAGATCAACAGTGGCAAACAGAGAGGAAAGCAGTTTTTGAAAAGGAAGGTTACTCTAACACTTGGCGTTAGTTTGAGGGTTGTTTGCTGCTGCAACTGATAGGTGGCTTAACTTTGCAGACATGTACTTGGGATATACATTTAATGACCTGACACATTTTTTTTTTTTACTTTACACACTGATAAAATAGATTTTTACAATGTGAGATTCAAACCTATGCATAAGGGACAAAACATTTGCTTCTACAGTGGTGAGTTTTCATGCTGGCCACAGAAGAAGTGCTTCTCAGACCTACTCATTAGTTACATATCAATACACATGACAGACCGAGGGGTTAACCATATACATGTGTGACCTGACAACATCCTGATTTATACATCCCTATGTGTACATGACAAACCGAGGGGTTAACCATGTACGTGTGTGACCTCACAAGGTCCTGATTTATACATCCTTATGTGTACATGACAGACTGAGGGGTTATCCATGAAAATGTGTGATGGTTTATACATCCCTATGTGTACATGACAGACTGAGGGGTTAATCATGTTCGTGTGTGATGGTTTATACATCCCTATGTGCATGAATATTACTGAAGTCTGAAGACCATCCAAGGCCAGAGAACACATATATGATTACAGAAACATATTAGTATACCCTCACTCACACAAATAATTTATATGAGTTTATTAAAACTGAGTGCACTACTATTAGTTCAATTGAGAGTGTGTAATCAGTTTAAAGAGAATTTTAATATAAAGTAAAATGGAACAACAGTAAAAATAATTGAAATTTGCTGTACTAGAACCCAGGATCCTCTGCAATGCAACCCTACACCTACGCTTGCTGCCACAAGAATAGTTGCAAAACATTTGGATATTTTCATTTTCATTCTTAACCATCATGCAACACAGATTAGTGTGTTTACGCAGTTCCCAACATATTTGATAGAATATACATTTTGAAATTGTCTACTGTCTGCTTCCTCTCTGCAAGTGTTCTTTACCTGCAGGTATTGGGGAAGATTGCTAACCACTGTGCAACTTCACTTAGCTATGTTGTGTGATGAAATGTAAACGATGCAGCAAAGTATCCTTCTAGAAATTGAGAATGTCTACATCCTGTCTGCAGGCATTCTGTCTGCTTCTTGTGTGGGCCATTAGACCAGAATTGCACAATGATAAGCATCTCGCAAACAGGACAAGCAAAGCTAAACTTGTTTTAGCCTTCTGAGCAATGTTTATTAGGTTTAATCCTTAAAAGACAAAAGTGGAACTTAAACACTGATTTACAGACAGTATGTGCTGTATGTGTGTTTAGCAGATATGCTACACAGAGAGGTGATTCAAAGGTGTAGTTGATGTATTGGTTATCAAAGAAGTACATTGCTTGGCATTTATTGTGTTTATCCTTTTCCAGTTTTTGTGCTAAGGCACAGACCATGCAAATACCAGCATTAAAAAAAGGGAAAAAAAAAGAAAATAAATCTTTAAAATAACAATACTGGAAAATATATTGGTACACATGAAAAAAAATTGTAATTTTGTTCAAGACTGGATCTAAATTCTCACACCAATGAACATTCAAAACAAAGTAATGATGTCTTATCCCTCTTTGCCACTGAAACAGCTTTGCAGCAGAGAATGAAAATCATTGTGCATACAAGCAAGTCCATCATCCACAGTATTAACAAGCTATATGGCACTTGTACACTTCTGAGTTATTTGCAGATGTATCATGTATTAATTTCAAATGTAGTGCAATGAGTGAACACCCAATCATTTATAACTATAGTTTGCAGAAATGCAGCTCTGTCTTATCTCAGTGTTTATTCTTCTCTTATCTGAACAGTAATCTGAGACACGCAGTCTGTATGGCATTTCAAATCATTGCCTTTAAAATGTGTGAGAATATTAAATGACAATACTATACATTTTTCAACAAATGCAAGAGAGGATAAATGCTACTGAACAGAAACTATAAAATGTGTGTTGATTACTTACCTTTAAAACCTTGATACGGTTACTTCTACACTTTGTAAGTCAAAGTTGGCTGACGCACCACTGGATTCATAAGTTAGTGCTAGGCTAACTGCCCTTGTGGGCCATTTTAAGGCTAGCCAATTACCCCATGTGAGAATCAAACACTGCACCTTATGTCTGTAAAGTAAATACCTTAACCATTATGCCAACCTTTCACTCCCAGGTGGAGGTAAGGGAGTCTGAATTGCTGTTGTATTTTCCTTCTCTCTATGAGTAATCATTCACAGTTGCAATCCATTAACAGCAAACCCTGAGGGAGTGACTGCACTATATTTACTTCTGATACATGGAGCCAAGAATTTGGGAGTCAGCAATTCTAATGACTGCACACATCATTTGCATCTCCACCATGCTCTAAGCCCTAAATCTGCACTACAAAAATGGAACAATGTGGCTAGGGAGCCTGAAGGTGAAGACACTTGTTTGTGTGGATAACACAGAAGAAGATTGCTATTACTTTGGATTTATTTGCACAGAAGACTACTGATCTTGATAAGGTATGATTGCATTTTTCAGTTATATACTGGATTTGCTCACATCACTAGGAAAAATAAAACTATACATTAGCAAATGCTACTTTTATCTGAATGCACTTAAGTTTACAGATGGCATTGGTATTTGTGTCAGGGCACTTTACTTTCTAAGATGGCCAGCTTTAACTTTCATCATAAGCGTCAATGTTACAGCTATTTCTCTTTACACTCTTCTATTGTTATTTCAGTGAAATGTAAATGTCTTATATTGTCAATGACACAAGGGTGTTTTAGCTTTCTAGGATGGCCCATACACACCTCTAGGGGAGTGCTGGCCACAGGTAGAAGTGACTAGCAATTGCATAAAAATGAATGTTTTGTGGTAAATGTGTACACATGTTTTTGGAACTGTTTCTTTAATAACACATACCAATTCACTGATGTTTCATTCCTTTGTTTGGTAACAAAATGTTATTTGCCTATTGTTTTGGGGTGGGTGAGCTAAGTTCCATTTCTGTGTTGGCATGGTCAAAATTGTTTGTACAGTGGTTTATTTGCTATGTTACTTCCCTTGTTTTGGAGCCAACCTTGTTTTGTGTGTGACTCTGATATGTTACAACCACATAAATCCTTCGTTATATTTGAATATCTCGAAAGGTTTTTGTTTCTCCACTGGGTAATACTGAAAAACTACTTATATGTAATATCTAAGAAGGACTTTTATTTTTGTGATATTTATGTATATTGTCCTTATTTTGTGTTTTATGTAACCTAGAACTATGGCACTCAGGTGTCCCAATCACCACAAATCCCCCTTCAGTGACCCAAGTCATTGCTCAAGCATTTGGGCGACATGGTGCCTTTCTGTTTGAGAGAGGACGTGGAGATATATCTGGAAGAATGCACATTTGGCAGTAGATAGTGAAGCATGTAAGCACTGTTGAGGGATGCAGCAGGACATATGATCAGGTGCATCATACAGCCACTGACATGATTTCATCGGACTGGAGGAGAGTAGCTGCAGTGGCTCGTGGACAGATGGCTACCAGGGGGCTGTCCACTGTCAGGGATCCAGAAAGATCAATGGAAAGTGCACAACAGCATGGGACTGATGATGGTGCTGCTATTTCAAGGAATATAAGTATGTCCAAGCAGGAGCTTGCAGGTAGGCTTACCTATGCCAATTGTTAAATATTTCTTGTATATTAAAATATTGACAGAAATACTTAAGGAGTTTGTTTAACAATTTTTTTGAGGGGACTAGTTATAGATTGATACAGTTAATAACACATTCTAGTGTATTACACATGGGCTTGGGGTGGATGTGTCATCCAAGTTTTTGTAGAATGTATTGTCACTGGAGAAAGAAAGGCCAAAAAATTGTTCACCCTGTGTTACTGTTATTGTGATGATGGTATCCTACATTTTGCTTAACTTCTTCCAGGACCATCCTCCTGAACAAGTGTGGAGTCATCTGTACATGGTAAGGCAAATGTTTTTATTTCAGTACTGATGAGCAGTTCACAGAAATATTTATTTTTTCCACATGTGTGATGTGGGTGTCAGGAATGTGTGTGTATTTCTGTACCATCTGTGATAGTGGCAGCAGTTTTAGTTTGTTCACATATATTGAACTGTAGTAGTGTAGCTGTTAATTTCTTTCTTGCGTTTATTGCTTATTATCACAGGTGATCCTGACAGTGGAAGTGTATCACTCTTATCACATATGTCAGAGTACTGGCAAACTCTGTTGATGATGGTGGGCAAACAGAGGTACAGTGGAGGGGTAAGAGGTTGATTCTGACACTGAGGTTGACATTCAGCCATCTCCTGTAATTCCATCAGACACATCCAGTAGGCCTATGCAAACCCATTCCATTGAGCCCTCAGATATTGGACAGGTGGAGAGTTAGACACTTGATCAGGATAGGGTGGTTACTCTATCTTCAGTGCCTATTGACTCTAGCTGTAGCCAAAGTGTGGGTGAGGTGCTATGCAGGAGAATTGTTAAGGGATCTCAGAGGAGGCCTGCTGTCCATCTTCCACATAATCCAGGTGTGTTTCTGTGCCTCTCAATATATGTTTAGGCTCATCATAGAGGTGCAGGCACATGCCAATAGGGACTCTGAGGAAATGCTTAGGATTGAGATGTGGCACAAGCTGATGTGCATGGCTGCCTCCACCATGTTGCTGATTCAATGGATCGAATGAATGACACGTTGGAACAGGCAGTGTCTGTGATGGAATATCTGCTGGGAGGGGGAGTGTCATCCAAATAGGTGTAGGTTAGCCACATAATCTGAAGTTAGCCAATATGGCCATGCCTGACCACGATCATGTAGTGGCACTAGTTCCACTGCTCCATCAGTGGTTGAGGTGTCCACATCCAGATGTGGCAGGCCATGAGGTCATGGTCCTGAGCATACTCATAAGGAGAGTTCATCCAGCAGACATAAGTCACATTTGGGTAGCAGCAGTGCATCTGGCCATGGGTGTGGATGTGCCAGTGCAACTCCTGGCTGATCCAGTTCTCGTGGTCGGGTACGTCAATGATGAACTGTCACCTCTACAATGCACAGTTCACACCTGTCTAACATACCAAGGCAAAGAGCTAGCACTGAGTTTGTATGTATTCTTGCAAACACTCACACACCAAATTCATCTGGAGTGCCCATACAGACACACACACATAACAGTTACATGGTTTAGTCATGAGGCTTAATGCTCATTCTGTTTCAGTGGCCATTTGATACTTTATGCAAATGTCTGCCTGTTTTTCTTTTTTTACAAGCAGTTACATACTTTTTTGCATCAGCCTAGGCTTCCTGCCCACTCACACACAGTAATCATCATCATCATCATCAGCCCACTTTTTCCCATTTTTCTACATGGGGTTGGGGTATTATATTAACTGTCTTTGCCTCTCTTGATTCAGTACCACACTCCTGCCTTCTTCAAAACTTATGCCTGATTGTCGCAGATCATCTTTTACACAGCCCATCTACCTCTTTGCTGAATGTCAAAATCTTCCTAACCAGATTGTCTTCTTAGGTTCATAGGTACTAGGCTATCTGCCCGAGGGCATTTATAAGCCTAGCCAGAGTGTGTCAGCTTTCGCCGCCCCATTGATTAATTAACTGAGCCTCTGTCAAGAAGAGCCAATGAAGTGATCCCAGGGGTGTATTTTCTGTTACCCATCCACTCGTCAAGGTTTCTCTTGTAGAGTGTTAGTGAGGGGCTCTGCCTAATATAGTTAGGAATTTTGTTCCAAAGCATGGGGAGTCTCTGTGACAGGAATCTATCCCTCCAGCATGTTCTATTTATTGTTGTGTTGAGGTTTAACCCACTAGAGCGAGTGGCTCTCAGTGACTTGGATTTCTTTAGGTGGAGCATGTCCATCAATTCTGAGTTGGACATGGCTTTGTAAGTCATGCAGAGATCACCTCTGAGTAAGTGATATACCACTGAGTACAGCTGGAGTTTTTCCAGTCGGGCTGCATAGGACATATGTTTGAGGCCAGTAATCCTCTTGCTGAGGTACTTTTGTGGTCTTTCCAGCTGTTGGAAGTGTCTTGTGAGGTACATCCCAAATGGGGCATTGTACTCTATGATGGGTCTGATGAGTGATGAGTAGAGGGGCACTATAACCTCTTTATTTCTAGATGTGAACCCTTTAGTAATTAGATGAGCTACACAGAAGGATTTCCTAACTACTTTGGCAATATGATTGTCAAAGGAGAGATTACTATCTACCTGGATCCCCAGATCTCTTATTACCTCTTCTGTATTAAGGGGGCTGCCACCTATGTGGTAATTCATGGGTGTTTTGCTTTTCCCAAATGGGATGACTATGCATTTTTTGGTATTTAGCTTGAGACCATGACTTTGACACCAAGTGTCTGTCTCAGTAAAGCCTTTTTGGAGAATGTCCGTGTCAGCCGGAGAGTCAATTATGGCTCCCAGTTTGCAGTCATTGGCGAACTTGGTTAGCCATAGTCCTCCTGTGTTTGCCTGTACTTCTGAGAAGTATATGCCAAACAGTAGGGGTCTCAGGACCAAGTCTTGTGGGACATCATTTGTGACTGGTTTAGAGTCAGACCTGGAGCCTGCTATTCTTACCGTGTGAGTTCTGTCTGTAAGCCAGTTGGCAACCCATCTCGTGACGTAGGGGTTTATGTTCAGGCTGGTGAGTTTTTCTATAATTCCTGAGTGGGGAATGGTGTCAAAAGCCTTGGCAAGGTCAAGGTAGGCTGTGTGAACTACCTTCCTCTCATCTATGGCCTTGGTGACTGTCTCAAAGAAGTCAACCAGGTTTAGTAGGCATGATCTGCCCTTAACAAAGCCGAACTGGGTCAGGTCCAGTGTTTGGAGGTCCCCAATGTCTTTGTTAATGAGTTCCATGATGATGCGCTCCATAGCCTTGTAGAGCAGGCTAGTCAGGCTTATGGGGCTATAGTTACCAGGGTCAATTGTGGCTCCTCCTTTGTGGAGCTGAATAACCATTGCTGTGCGCCATTCTATTGGCACATAGCCTGTGGAGAGGCTGAGGTTGAACAGTGTGTTTAGTTAGGGGGTTAGTTTGTTCTGTAGTTCGTGCAAGATGCAGCCTGCGACATCATCTGGCCCCATTGACACTGTGCTTTTGGCTTTTAAAAGGGCTGTTTTCACCTGTGCGTCTGATTTCCGGGACACTACACTTTTCTGGTATTATTGTGGGCCCTTTTGGGGGTGAGAGGGGGGTGAAGTTTTCACTGAATCTATCTGCCAGGCAATATCAGTGGGTTTAGTATATTTTGTGCTATTTTGCACTAGCACAGAGCATATCTGCGAGTTGCCACTTAGATTCTTGACATAACTAAAGAAGGCTTTGTGGTTATCTTTTGAATCCTTGACTATTTTTCTTTCAAAGTTTGCCTTGGATTTTATGAGGGACCTTAGTTTCTTACTGATACTGATCAGGGATGTCTTTCCTTCTTGGTATTTGCTTTTTTTCTGAACTAGTTTTCTCCTTCTATTGTATAGCCTGTTTATGGCAGGGGTCCACCAAACTGGTTTCCTTCTCTTTGCTAGGGATGACATGATCCATGCATCCTTGTAGGTGCTCATAGAGTATATTTGTAAAGGTTCCTGCATCTTGGACACTGTTATCCTTTAGCATGGGGGCTGTGAAACTTACCACCTCTGTCTTAAGTAAGGTGAAGTTTGCTATAGAAAAGTTTTTCACTGTGGTTTCCTTGGTTGGAGGTGGTGGTGTGGACATCCAGATTGATTAGTTTATGGTCTGATCTAACCAATGACGGGTTGACCTCTGGTGTGGAACACCTGTCACTCATGTTGGTGATGACCAGGTCCAATATGTTTTCACCTCTGGTAGGGGAGTTTACCAGCTGATCCAGGGCATTTGAGTTGATAAATTCCAGGAAGCGCTGGACCTAGGAGTTTGTACTTAAGTAGTTTTCCCAGTTAACGGTAGGGTAATTGAAATCACCCAATATCAGGGTGTTCGGTAGGACCTTCATGTTTTCCAGTGTCTTCAGAAAGATGGAATGGTGATCCTGGGTCATGGAGGGTGATCTGTAGCAGGCCATAATTTGCATTGCAGATTTGCCTGATGTTAGTTGCACATGGATGATCTCTGAGGTGTCATGCTGCGCCACTAACCTGGAGGTGTAGGTATCCTTGATGAATATGGATACACCCCCTCCTTTTATGTTTCGGTCCAAATTCTGTGGCCGAAATATGTTGTATGAGTTGGAGCCTGGTAGTGCTGGGGTGCTCAGTGGAGCCTTGAAGCAAGTTTCAGTTACTGCACAGATGTCGACGTTCTCCATACTCAGACCGTGCATTTTGAGATTTAAACTCCTGGCGTTGAGTAGCACAACCCTCATTTTTTTATTTGTGCTGTTATTTCTGCTTTTATACACATGTCCCAAACCATTGTAATCTGTTCTCTTTGATCTTTTCTGCAATTGGAGCTACTTTGGCTCCTGCTCTTATGTCCTCATTTCTTCATCTGTCCCATAGTGTGCATCCTACCACCCTTCTCAGGCACTTCATTTCCATCACCTCTAGCTTCTTCAACTGTTCTGCCTTTACTGCCCAGGTTTATGTACCATACAGTAGTACTGGTCGCACCACTGTCTTATACACCTTACTTTTCAGCTTTGTTGGCATTCTTCTGTCATAGACTATGCCTGACACTCTATCCCAGTTGACAGGTCATTATTACATGATCGAATGTTTAGTTAATCAAATAACTAAACATTGATCACTAAATGTCGAACAAGCAAAATCGAGAACGGCAGTTTCCATGCAGGGAAACAATTTGTTTGGTCGTTACGCGGATTTTGTCCTTTCTATAATGTGGAACGATCTTAGAGTTGGTGTATTTAGTTAGGGGGTTAGGGGGAACAGCCCCCCACATTGGGGGGTGTGGAGGGCAAAGCCCCCCACTTGATTTGTGTTTAATGTTTTTTTTTAGGTGGGGCAATGGCATTATTTCCCTGCATGGAAACTGCCATTCGCAGTTTTGGTTGTTTGATATTTAGTGATCGACGTTTAGTTATTTGATTAACTAAATGTTCTATCATGTAATATAGACCTCCAGTTGGCTGCAGCCTCTCTGATTCTAGCTTTGACTTCTTCACTCAGACTACCCTTCTCCTCAACTACCCCTCCCAGATACTTGAAGCAGTTTACCTGTTCCATTATATTCCCTTCTATCTCTATTCTTAACTTTTCCTGATTTCCCTAATTTGCTGCCATTACCACCATCTTATCTGTGCTTAGTTTCATCGCATGTGCCTTCAGTTTTGCATTCCATTCTCCTGTACTTTGCTGAAGTTCTAGCTCAGAGTCTGCCTGTACTGCCACATCATCTGCATTCAGCAACTTTATTGATCTGTCCCCTCCGACCTGTCTGCTAATGTAATCCATCGCCAGCTGAGCACTGGTGCACGCCCACTGCCACTGTGAACCCCACTGTGAGTTCAACACTGTTTGTACTTGAGTTATTGGGTCCTTGTCGATACCCTGCACCAATTCTACTCATCTTTCTGGGACTTAAAACCACCACAATACTGCCCAGATCAGCTTTCTTGGGACCTTGTCATATGCTTTCTCCAAGTCTAGTAATGCCCAATTGGACTCTCTCCTCATCTCTAGCTTCGTCTCAAGTATCTGTCTCAATCCAAACATTGGGTACATTGTGCTGCATCCTGATCTGAATCTGAACTGCTCATCTCCCATCTTACATTCTATTACTCTGCGTATCTGTTTATCAATCACGCTCTCCAGAACTTTCATGCAGTGTGATAGGAGTTTGATGCCTCTGTACTGCCCACAGTTGTGGATGTCCCCTTTCTTCTTGTATACTGGCATGAGTACTCTTATTCTCCACTCATCTGGGATACGCCTTTGTCTCCACACTGCAATTAGTACCCTCAGGAGTCATTTCTCTCCTATCTCACCCAGCATCTTTATCATATTCACTGTGTCCTCGTCTGAGCCTGCTGCTTTCCCCTGACTTCATTTTCCTTAGTGCTGTTCTTTCTTCTTCTAGGGTGGGCTCCTCGTCTTCTCTCATTGTAGCCTGTTTCTGGGTCAGTTCAGTTTCTGTGGGATTTTCTTCATTCAGAAGCTGCTGGAAATACTTCTTCCATCTGCCTTTGATGTCCTGTGGACTGGTGAGTAGGTTGTTGCTAACATCCCTTATGAAGGGTATCTGACTATCTTTATCTTTCTGCTTTGCCTTGCAACCTGACATAGTTGCTTTGTGCCCCTTACTGAGTTACTTTCCAGAAGTTGGTACAGTGCCTCCAGTGCTCTATTCTTTGCTATTGCAAATTCTTTCTTAGCTTCTTTGTTAGCCAACCAGTAGTCCTTCCTAGCCTGGTCAGTCTTTTCTATATCCCACTTCTTTCTGCACTCCTTTTTTCTTTTGATGACTTCCTGTTCTTCTGCATTCCACCACCAGCTTTCCTTATGTACCTTATTTCCATACCTGGCTTGGCCACATATCTTTTCTGTAGTCCTAACACATGCTGTTTTTAGGCACTGCCACTCTTCTTCAACTCCACCTATTTCTTCCTCTTCTTGGGGTGCTAGAACCCTGAGTAATTCCTTGAACTGTTGTACTTTCTCTCCAGTTAACTTCCAGGTCTTCAGCCTGGTCTCTATTGACCTTAGAGCCTTCTCTGACCACTGCTTGCAGCTGATGGTGGCAACTAGTAGTTTATGCTGTGGGTTGACTATTTCATTGGGGATGACTTTGCAGTCATGGATTCTACCCCAGTACCTTTTCCTTACTAGGGGGAAGTCTACCTGAGTTGCATGTTAGCTACCCTTGTATGTGATATTGTGACTATCTTTCTTTCTGAACCATATGTTGGCTACTTCCAAGCCATTTACCAGACAGATATCTAGAATATTCAAGTCACCCATTATCAACACCAAGTCATGTTATCCTGCTTTATCTAGTAGGTCCTGCAACTGCTTTCTGAATGCACCGTTTTCCTAACTATCACATCTCTGCTGTGGTGTATAGGCTGAGATTATGAATACTGCCCTAGCATTACACTGGAGTCTGATTGCCATGAGCCTTTCATTAACTCTGATGCTATCTCTCACTGCCTTCTGAAGCCTCTCTCTCTCTCATCAAAATGTGTACACCATTTCTAGTCTGTCCCCCACCTGAGTAGTAGAGTCTGGATCTCAAGCCAAATGGCTTTGCTGCACTGCCTTTCCATCTTGTCTCTTGGATACATAGGATGTCCAGCCCCCTCTGTATCATCATGTCATCCACTTCCAAGCTGCATCCTGTCAGTGAACCTACATTAAGTGTAGCAATTCTCAGTTCATGTTTGGCAGGTTGGTTGGTTTTACATCCAACTTTCGCTCAACAGAGCTATCCCAGGTAACCCAGGCTAGGCAACTAGACACTGGCTGGACAGTAGCTTATTGACCCAGGCCTGCTGGGCTTTATGTTGACCGCACATTGGCCAAAAGGAGCATATATACCCCTACCCCTACCACCTTTACAAGGATCCCTGGTGTGGTTCAGAATAGGCCAAGTCCTAAACCTACTTATCACCGGTAACTACCCATGCCTATTTTGGCGACATTAGTCAACATGACAGAATCACCTAGAGCCATATTTTATGCCATTGAGTGGCTAGCCCTGCCACAGCAATCAGTCTGTGATCCGTGTTCTCCTCTCTTGAGGATACTGCACACCAACCAACAATGAAACACGTATGGCGGGTGCACAGCTGTGCCATATAAACAGCAAAAGGAAAAAAGCCAGCACCCAAAATCCTCATGCAGCCTGTTTGATAAAAAACTTTATTCCATGACCAAAAAGTCAAAAAACTTTGTTCCATGATGACCAGTATGGTTATACCAGTTTCGGCAAAAGCCTTCTTCAGCAACCACACATAAAGAAGTAAAAAAAACACTTGATTGTTTACATATCCTTTATATGCAATCTAATAGCACCCTCTAGTGTATAAAAAATATACTACCATATTCATACAGATATGAACTATATGAGAAAATGCATTCATATCTCAAAAATAACTACCTATACAAAAATATGGAACAATGTTCCACTACAAAATTTACAATATCTCGTAAAATGTATTCAAAATTGGTCATTCAACCCAGGTGAAAACAAGGCTCCCAATTTAATTATCCACATTTTTCTTTCATCATTCAAAGACATTGGTTCATAGGTTATTACTAGGCTAACTGCATTTGCGGACCATTTTAAGCCTAGCCAATTACCCCATGTAAGAATCAAACTCTGCACCTTTGGTTTATAAGGCAAACGCCTTAACCATTATGCCAACCTCCCACCCGCATCTATTAAGGTCAGATGACACCTTAAATTACTATAATAGGGATCGATGCTCCTACTCCTTTCGGAAGGGGCGCTCATTGGGATCCTTACTCAGTCATTATAAAGGGGTGTATGATCATCTCCCCAATTCAACTAAAGAAACTACAATAACTGGACAACTGACATTAGGCTGCTATCCATGTGGCCATTGTTCTTATTGTCCAAGAGTGTTAAAGTCAGACAGTTTCACTTCTCATAGTTCTTCACATGTTTATAATGTTTCATTTTTTGCTAATTGTAGTACCAGCTGGGTTATATATTTAGCTCAATGTAGCTGTCAGGCATTTTATGTGGGGCAAACTTCCGACCCTTTAAAATAAGGGTCGGTGAACATTTAAGTGACATTAGAAATAAGAAAGGTTCAAGTTCCTTATATAAACATATGCTTAAACACTCAACGGGGTCTTTCAGTTGCATGGTTATTGACCGTATCAGGTTTAGGAATAATGAGGCTCATGTATTACATGAACTATTAATGAACAAAGAAAAAATGTGCTTTGTTACAGGTTTTCATAATGTGTACATGCCTCCCACACTCTAACAGCAACAAAGCTGGACCAAGCCATAAATAAAAGTGGGCAAATGTTGAACAATAGGGAGACTTTTTTTTAAATATTTTGGTCTTACAAAGTTACAGTTGATAGAATCAAACAGTGTTTGCGTCACTATTTTTTTAAGATTTTTCTGCAGGATATGAAGTCTGAAATGTAAATGTGTGCTGTTAATTTCTAACTTCTGTCTTTAATAATTTGCCTGTACAAAAGGATGAGGCCAAACTGAAGGCATTCTGGGACTATCAGTACTTTTGAGAGGTATGAATGTGTGAATCTTTGATGCCTGAGGCCTATTACTTGGTAGAGGGCACATGTATTCACATAAGTCACTGCTGTCACATGTTCAAGTCATTGCTGCAAAACTCAACCACTTTTTACTTACTTACATTACCAACTAACAATATGCAAGGATATGCCATTATTTTATAATATTGCACATCTTTTTTTTTAATATTACAGGTTCAACACTTACCTTGTAAATCTGGAAGTTGCTACCGTTTCAGTTCAGGGCTGACTTTGATGCTAGGAGTGCACAGCCATTACATAGGTTCATAGGTTCATAGGTTCATACTAGGCTATCTGCCCAAGGGCATTTATAAGCCTAGCCCATAGTTATGTGGCTTTTGCCACCCCTTTAGTTTGAATAAAAACTATGCCTCTCATTTTTCTGTGCCTCTGTCAAGCAGTGACACTGAAGTAATCCCTGGGGTATATCTGCGATCTCCCATCCATTGGTCAAGATTCTTCTTGAACAAGGCCAGCGAGGTGCTCTGCCTCACATGTACTGGGATTTTGTTCCACAGCATAGGGAGTCTCTGGGTGATGAATCTGTCCCTCCAGCACGTTCTATTTATAACCGTGTCAAGGTTTAAGTCTCCCGCCCTTGTGGTTCTGAGGGATCTAGATTTTTGAGGTGAAGCATATTCATCAAATCTGGGTTTGACATGGCCTTATATGTCAGGCACAGGTCACCTCTGAGCAAGCGGTATGAGACTGAATAGAGCTGGAGTTCCTTCAGTCGGGCAGCATAAGACTTATTTTTGAGACCCTTTATCCTTTTGGTGAGGAACTTTTGGGGCCTTTCAAGCTGCAGCAGGTGTCTGGTCAGATACATTCCGAACTGGGCATTGTACTCAATCATAGGTCTAATGAGTGATGAGTACAGGGGGACGATGACCTCCCTTGATCTAGATGTGAATCCCTTCATGATCAGGTGGGCGATATAGAAGGTTTTCCTAACTACTTTAGCAACATGAGTGTCAAACGAAAGGCTACTGTCAACTTGGGTCCCCAGATCCCTGATGACTTTTTCTGTGCTCAGTGGATTGCCACCTATATGGTAGCTAGGGGTAACCTTGTTTTTCCCAAAGGGTATGACTATGCATTTTTTGGCGTTTAACTTCAGGCCATGGCTCTGGCACCAGTTATCCGTTTCTGTGAGGCCCTTCTGGAGGATATCTGTATCAGATGTGTTTTCGACTATGGCCCAGTTTGCAGTCATCTGCAAACTTTGTCAGCCATAACCCTCCTGTGTTTGCTTGTACTTCAGAAAAGTAGATGCCGAACAAGAATGGACCCACGACTGAGCCCTGTGGGACACCACTTGTGACAGGCTTTGAGTCTGACATGGCTCCAGCAACTCTGACCCTGTGGGTTCTGTCACTTAGCCAGTTTGCAACCCATCTTGTGATGTATGGGTTTACATTCAAGCTGATGAGTTTTTCGATGATGCCTGAGTGGGGTATTATGTCTAAGGCCTTTGCCAGGTCGAGGTAGGCTGTATGGACTGCCTTTCTCTCATCAATGGCCTTGGTGACTGTCTCGAAAAAGTCAACCAAGTTTAAGAGGCAGGATCTGCCTTTGACAAAGCCAAACTGGGTTGGATCCAAAGTCTGCAAGTTCACTATGTCTTTATTTATGAGTTCCATTATGATCCTCTCCATGGCTTTGCAGATAAGGCTTGTCAAGCTAATGGGGCAGTAATTTCCAGGGTCTGTGGAGGCACCGCCCTTATGAAGTGGGACCACAGTCGCCGTGCGCCACTCCTTGGGTACGTATCCTGAGGTGAGGCTAAGATTAAACAGCTGTCCTAACTGTGGGTTTAATTCCTCGTTGAGTTCATGAAGCACACAGCCGGGGACACCATCCAGTCCCATGGATGCTGTATTTTTGCCTTAGTGAGGGCAGTTCTCACCTGGGCGTTGGAGATGTTTGGGGGGCTACAATCCTCTGGAATAGATATCTCTCCTTTTGGGGAGGGCAGAAGTTTGCACTGAACCTGTCAGCCAGTATGTTAGCAATGTGTGTAGGTTCAGTAATTTTCACATCATTTTGAACTAATTCTGAGCATATCTGGGAGTTTCCTCCTAGGTTTCTAACATAGCTAAAGAAGGCCTTATGACTGTCTTTAGAGTCCTTGGCGATTTTTCTCTCAAAATTTGCCTTGGATGATTTTATGAGAGCTCTTAGTTTTTTACTTATAATGATCAAAGGTGTCTTACCTTTCAAGGATTTTGCTCTATCTTGTAGTAGCTTCCTCCTTTTGTTGTAGAGCTGGTTTATGGCTGGGGTCCACCAGACTGGATGCTTGCCTTTGGTACAGAGAGTCTTAGTTTTGTTTGGGATTGCCTGATCCATGCAGTCCTGTAGGTGCTGGTAGAAGGCATTTGTAAGTGATTCAGCGGTTTGAGTAATGTTTACCACTGGCTCAGGGGCCTTAAAGGAGACCACACTAGTTTTAGAAGTGTGAAATCGGCTTTTGAGAAGTTTTTCACTGTGGTCTTTTTGTTTCAGGTGGGCGGGATGAGGACCTCCAGCGAGATTAGTTTATGATCTGATCTCACCAGTGAGGGGTATACTTCGGTGTTGAACATTTTGATCCCATGTTCGTGATGATGAGATCAAGTATGTTTTCTCCTCTTGTGGGGATGGTGACTAGTTGTTCCATGGCATTTGAGTTTATGAACTCCAGGAATCTTTGGGTTAGAGTGTTCGGGCTTGAGTAGTGTTCCCAGTCTATATTAGGGTAGTTGAAGTCACCTAGTATGATGGTGTTTGGAGATACATTTATCCTCCAATGTTTTCAGGAAGGCCATGTGAGGTTCCTGAGTTTGAGAGGGTGGCCTGTAACATGCTACAAATTGCAGAGCAGTCTTGCCTATGGTTAATTGCACCTGGATGGTCTCCGATGCATCATGCGTTGCCACCAACCTTGAGGTGTGGGTGTCCTTTATGAATATGGACACCCCCTCCTTTCTTGGTGTTGTCCGGATTTTGGGGCCGGAACGCATGATATGAGGTGAAACCTGTTAGTGCTGGGGTGCTCTCAGGAGCCTTGAACCAGGTTTCTGTCACAGCACAGACATCGATGTTCTCCATATTGAGAAGGGCCTCGAGTGCGTGCATCTTGAGATTGAGACTTCTGGCATTGAGCAGCATTACCCTTAGTTTTTTCCTTTTGGTGTTCTAGGGTGGTAGGTTTAGAATTTGAGCCTTGCCTAAAAAGGCACTATGGGGTGGCAAGAGCCTTTGCCAATATCCGTAAGCCCAGGGTGACAGGTGCAAGCCGTCCCTTGCGAAGCAGCGTGGCTTGTCCAGCATGTCATCCCAGGCAGACAGACATTGGATCCCCTTTGAATGACACCAGAATTTAAGCCAATTATTAAAGCTGATCATCTTATCACTGTATTGTGGCATCATTCTAGGTGAAGGTAGGATACTGCTCAAGGTCAGGGTCATACCTGCCTGGGCTACATAATCAGAGAGCTCCTCGATGTCCCTTTTCATGTAGTCCAAGGAGGTACGTCTCAGGTCGTTGACACCAGCATGGACAATGACTGAGTCGTACTTGTACCTGCTGTTGAGAGACCTGAGTGCTTGCGTTATGTGGCGGATTCTAGCGCCCGACAGGCAGCTTACTGTGACCTTCTCCTTACTCAGTCTGGTGAGTGGGACGTCAGTGTGTCTGACTATGGAATCACCAATGACAAGTGTGTCTGGCATTTTGTTTGGCCTTAAGGGCTGTGACTGTTTGACACTCTGACTGTGTGGTCTATGTGTTGCATGTGTTGGGTCGTGAGGTGGTAGTTGTTTGGGTGTCTGCTTTGGTGGCCTCTGCTGTTTTGGTAAATTTTTGATCAGAGCCTCCGAGTATGTCTTTGTGTGAGTATGTGTATGATTTGAAGTTGTGATGGTACCATGTGTGACTGGGTATGTATTGTGTGTGGTTACCTTCTCCTACTGTCTGGTCTTGCCAGTCCTATGTTGAGAGAGCTCAGCCTCCAGTTTGGCCGTATAGTTGCATCTATCGCATGTATTTGTGTTTTGTGGGAGAAGGAGAGGATTGTCTGTGTACATGAGGCAATTATAACATTGCCTCAATATTCCCAGGTTCACCAGTTGAGCTGGAGAGGACACTAGCAACTGATCCCTCGACATACTAGAAGTAGTAGATAAAGAGACTTTCAAAGGACTCCGGGGGAAGTGGGTTTTAGGCTGGTGGGGTACTATCTATAATAAGAGTGCTTTATCAAGGTGCAAGTACTGTAGGAGTAAGTGCTAGGCTTTACAGATAGAGAATAGTCTACTTGGATAATTAAAGGTTGTGAGCATTGCCTAGTATCAGTGTTACTGCATGTATGTTCATAGTATGAAGGTTTTAGCCCCTTAGGTGGTGAGTAAGTATGCTATGCATTGCCTCTTAGTCAATGCAAGGGCATATAGAGTGTCCCTATGTATGCAGACACCCACAGCAGTTGCTGGTTCCCTCTCTGACTTCTCACCTGCATGTGGCTGTGGTGACCTTGGCAATGGTGATGGGATGAGTGCCCCTTCCCCTTGTTGATCCTGCTGAAGCTGTTTTCTCATGATGACATTGTGAAGCATTGCACAGATGATGCAGATTTCAGTACATGTGCATGAATTGTACTGCATGGATCCCCCATATGTATCTAGGCGCCAGAACTGTGACTTCATATGGTTACGATATTTCTTTTTCGAGCATGTGTCTCATTATAGCATTCTTCAGTTGGTGTGTGTACATTTATAATGGCCATCATCAGCCACTGTTCCAGTGCATATCCTGCAATCCTCAATAAATGACCCTGTGGGATATGACCCCTAGTAAACAACTCATACAGTTGGGAGTTGTGCCAGATATATGAGTTATGGTAATTGCCTAAGTTGCCAGCACATGCATTCAAGATGGCTCCCATAGCGTTACACATGATTTGGCAGTTAATGGAGTGGAGGCCCATTCTATTTATATACACCCTTCCCTGTTCCCCAATTGGTGCTTTGATTTCTATATGTGTACAGTCTATGGCACCCAGTACTTCAGGGTAGTGTGCTACAGGATAGAACTCCTGCATATTTCTGTCTCTGTCCTCAGGTGTTTAGGGAAAATATATGTGGTCACTGGCATGTTGGAGCATATCATTCCGGAATTGCTGGAGGATCCTCGATGCTGATGCCTGTGACACCCCCGACATATCTTCTGTTGGTCTCTGTAACTGAAATTCTAAGTGCTACATATACCTTTGTCTCCACTGGTATTGGTTCCCCTCAGTTTGCATTTGGTCTGAGTTGAGAATGGCAGAGGTTGCAGAGTTCCTGTAGTGTGTCTCTGTCCACCCTGTAGTGCTCTACAGTTTCCATCTCATATAGATTGTGATAAGTTAAATGGGGTCTGAAAACTCTCCTTCTTGGCCTCAGTCTGTTAGCAGCAGCAGTAGCACAGACTTTAGCCTGTTGCACATACACATGAATTAAAGCTACAGCATCTTCCCTAGCATTGTTTCTGTGTAGACTACTTTCCATAGCTGTATTCCAATAGGTTTTGGTATTCACAGGGAAAACTAGCACTAAGTCTATAAGGTTGCTTTATAGCTTGTTGAATAGCCCCTCCATCTTGGATTGGCTGATTAGCATACAATTCAGCTGCTTATGCTTTAATTAGCATGCCACAGGGTTTACCGTGTTTGTGCAGCTCTACCGAATCTAAAATGGTGCACTATTGTGTACGTGTTATGGTAAGATGCACACATGGTCTTAGTGGATTGTGTAGGCTTTATTAAAAACATCCCAGAGTCAGGAGATCTTATGTAGCAGAATTAATGCAGTAGTATTTATTTTTAATCGATCAATGGTTGTTCCATGATTTATATATTTTCTGATTAAAAGCAACATTAATATAACAAAGAAAATCATAGATTCAGTAGTTTGAGACACGACCTTGACTTCCTAGTCTCCCACATATTTCCCTTTCTTTGCAAACAAGGAGATTTACTATTCTTTACTGAAGTGCATTGTGTGAAAGTTATTTTGTACCTTAACAAGAGCTATAAAATAAATATTCAAGTATGGGAGTTAGGGGTTCAATTCCAATGAAGTGTTGCATGACTCCTTGCACTCTGACGTCTGTAGTGACTCACTTTGCCAGCAAGCACTGGATATATTGGCATGTGCAGTGAGTTGATGGACTGATTCCCCTGAGTTAAATATAATCATTTTAATGACATTCATGGTACAGTACAGGTCCATTATTGGTACATTATTGTTGTCAGATCTGGTGCAGGTTGTTACATCACTTTTCTTTGCTGTATTTCACTTCTCCTGTGTAAAATTCTCATTCTTCAAAAGTGCCATTTTGTCAGAGTGCCTTCTGTTTTTCTGGCAATTGTTTTTCAGAGCAACTCTGTTAGCAGTTTTATTGCTGTCCATCTCTGTCAATTCGGTTTTTATAGTGTAACCTCTACTCCGGCCTCAGCATCTGTGGTATTTTACTCTCGATTGTACATTTCTCCATATATTTGTATTTGTTGCTGTTGATTACATTCAGGGTTGTCACCTGTCCCTCTTTGTGCAGGGCAGTCCATATATGGGGAGTTGTGTACTGTGAAACCACATGATAAATGATAAATATCCTGCAGTTTGAGTTAAATACATATTCTATAAGTGTCCTCCAATAGCTTCATAAAACAATCATTTTTGTATCTAGGTCTTTCTAGAGTTTGTATAGAAAACTGCCAGGGATATTATATTTTCCTGGGAAACTTGAGTTTTTAATTATACTAATGTCATTTTTTGTAATATAAAAGATACATTTTCTTATTTCTATTGTAGTCTGATACATTTACTTATTTATTAAGAAGTTTGTCTAAACATTTTCTGGAAGCACATTCTCTGTAGCCTGTGGCTGGGATATTATGTCATTGTTTATTGATAGTATTCACAGCTACTGCCTTTCATTTTTCTGATGTAATTAAAGAATGCCTCATTGTTTTCAAGTTTTAAGACTAGCCCGAGTTCAAATCTTGTTGATTTAGTAAGAGAAGTAGTTTCTATAATGCTAACTCCTTTCTGCTATGCATCATTAATCTTGTTAATTTAACCTTTACATTTGCATTTTACAGGTATGCGTTCATGAATGTAACAGTAAATAACATGATGTGGTCTGACTGCAAAGTACTACAGAATTCTGGTAAGAGTTATGGAGGCTTTCATTACGCATTTGATGTCCGTGTAACCTTTGAGCATCCTGACAATATTTAAATGTTAGAAAGGTCACTCATAAAACTTGGAAATAACTTTGCTGTGGGTGTGAAACATACAAAAGTAATGCAGCCATGTCAATGCTTTTTATAAGACTGTATTAGTACCAATCTTCCACACAAAAGAATTAAAAGAAAAAAAAATGAGCATAAATGAGCATTTTTCTGTGACAAACCATATTAAAGAACGTGTGCTGATCATGTATTTATGTGTCACATGACCTGTCACTGGGGCGTGCTGGGGTCATACGTTTTTTTTTTTTTTTTTTTCAGGAAATGAAACTAAAAACAATCAGCACGGAGCAGAAAGAATGGCGACTGTGAAAATCACTGATGATAATATTTTGTGTCCTGTTTGTTTGGACTTGTTTAAAGAACCTGTAATACTGGAATGTGGACATCACTTCTGCAAATCCTGTATAGATAAAGCCTGGGGCTCTCAGGACATTATCATGTGTCCTGAGTGCAGACATGAATTCCCTGCCAAGAAGTACATCGTTAACAGGCTGTTGAGTAAGATTGTTGAGACAGCTGAAAGGGCCCAGCAGTGTGAGGAAGCAGAAAAACTATACCAGGAGCAGAAGACACAATGTGTACTTCAATCACAGGAATGCTTAGAGCATAAAGAGCTACTGAAAGTGTTTTGTCAAGAAGATGGGCACCCCGCATGCGTAGTCTGTATGATATCATCTAAGCATGCGGGGCACAAATTCCCCCTGCAGGAAGCAGTCAACATGTTTCAGGTGAGTTAGGGTACAGGTAAGTTCAGTGAACAGTTTCATATGCATATTTAATATAGCATTCGGGGTAAAGGTGTAGTAACTGTCTGCCAGACAGAATACAGTTTAATTTTAAAATAAAATTGACAGAGTTGGAAAAACTACTTTGAAAGTGCTGTCGAGTTAGGGTTACCACCTGTCCCACTTTGAGAGGGACAGTCCCTCTTTGGGCAGTTGTGTCCTGCAAAAAAATTGAAAAAAGATTTTAGGTGAGATTTTAGGACAAAATTATTTCCTAAATTTTATAATGTAGTTTAGTTGTAATAAATTTCTGTACCTGAAACATCTAAATGTTATAAACATATAAGAAACATAATATAAAAAACTCATGCTATAGGCTTATATTTATTTCAAAAAAAAAACTGGAAAAGTGAATTTCTGGCCTTTTAGCAGTTTCCTCGTACCAAAATGCTGGACTGTAAAAATTTGTTGGGTTTTGAACCCTATGTCGAGTGTGAGCCAGTGATCCACATCGAGGTAATTTGTACATCTGCTATGACAATGAACTGCTAACGTACTGACTGATTTTGCACCTGACCATAGCAGGAAGGTAATTTGGGGAAATGCAAGTCATTGTGCTCCACAGTTGGATTGGGGAAATACAGGAGCACCACCTTTGTTTTAGGCTTTCAACTCGTAAGTAGACTGTAGTGCTTTCCACTGCTGCTCCGTTGGAATGATGGACAAATGCACATTTTCGCAGTAAAATGTGGACAGTTGAAGCAAGGGAGTCACCGTCTGTGTAGAACGTATGACGTGCATGTACCTTGTGTGTACAGCATTGTACGTATACATGGCAACATGTATGTGCTTGTACACAACATTTCTGCATAAATGTTTAGTTCTTGTAACTGTAAGCTACGCCAGTAGGATTTTGATTGCTGACTACTGCTTGGCCACGATCTTCATTTGCAAGGTGGTGTTGCATAGGACTTAAAATCTCTGCAGTTCATAAAGTGTTATGCCGTGTACGCTGAACTGGTGGTTTCTTGTATAGAGGTTACCTGGGCTGATCTGGAAGTTTGAGGGGCTGGTGTCGGAAGGATCTAGTCTCGCAGCAGTTTCACCCTTAAGTAGGGTACTCATTCTTGCACCACTCCCGCAGGTCATTGACATTCCAGGTCTGTTTTGGGGTGTATGGCTGCTTTAGATGTACAGTCTCAGTACATGCGTGGTTGTAGGCAACTGCTTATCAAAAACAAAACAAAATGCAATTTATTTTCTTACAGAAATGAGGCTGTATAAATGCATTGCTTAATGCTGTTGCTGCCTGATGCATATTTAAACAAGCAACGTTTGTGAATTCACACATACCTCTAAACCTCTTGGAGCAGGAGATCTGGACAAAGCCACAGATTGGGGAACAAAGGAGACCCAAAATAGGAATAGTTTAAATATTGCTTTTACAAACTTAGAAAGTTGATCGTTCAAGCAAATGCAAAACCTGTTTGTCTTTCTGAAGTTTGAAACTTGAATGTCTGCCACTATTTTGACTTCAGCCCTCTTTGCCAGCAAACCAAGTTTAAAAACTGACCAAAATGAGGCAAAAATATTCTGTGAAACTAGAGACATTTGAGTTATGTTCTCACACTGCAATCCTACATGTATATAAATGAAAAGCTATATAGGTTGGCCTAATGGTTAAGGCGTTTGCCTTACAAACACAAGGTACAGAGTTTGAGTCTCACAAGGGAAAATTGGCTAGGCTTAAAATGGCTCGCAAGGGCAGTTAGCCTAGTAGTAATCTATGAACCTATATTGACATTTTCAATTACAGACTTTATACTTGTAATCTGAGTGTGGTATTTGAACATTTATATAGCTTATTCAATTCCTGCCTTTCCTTAAACATTCCTCCTCCAAAACATTCTAGATGTATTTCCATTTTTTTCTACAGTTTACACCTACTTTTTTCTAAAGATCTACTTGCATTTTTTTTCTCTTACTTCTACTATAGCTGGTTTAGACTAATTCTCATTTTCTAGTAATGAGTATTTATGATGGGGTAGTCACCAGTGAATTTATGATCTTCGTGCCTCACTATTGCAGTCCTCACACTTTGGTTATCCTGACAGGGGTAGTCCTCAGTCAGCCCAAATACCAGAGGCTTAGTATTTCTGCGGTTGCTATCACTCTAGGACTGACATCAGGTAGTCAGTGGTATAAAAATCAGGCAGTCTTTCTTGCCGAGGAGCCCAAAGCAGAAGCAGTTGGCATGAGTGCCGGTCGGCTGCTACAGGAGTTTTCGTTTCCGAAATTGAAGTTGAAGTCTTCTAAAGATAAGTACCCTGTTGGGGATCCTTTTTCTTCCTCTAACCGATGTCCGAAAAAGTTAACAATTGTCTCGCCTATGGAAAGCAAATACCACACCGAGATTTCCATTCTTACTGTGTCACCTGTTTAGGCCTAGACCGCAACATCCCTCGCTGTCTGTTTTGTGCTTTGTTCAACGCCAGAACTAAGTTGTCGGGCCCTTATCATAGCTAAATACTTTTGCTGTCTATCTCCGTATTCTGAAATGGCTTTGGTAAGCCATCCAACTATTGATCTTTCGAAAAAACAGTATAAAGAGAGACCGCACAGGTCCAAAACTGCAGATGCTTCAGTTAAGCTAGTCGCCAGTTCTTCGCCGGTACTCGGTGAGGTGCTTTTGCCGTCCCTGATGCCAGCTTCTGTGGATTTGCAGGCTGCTACCAAGACCTGTGTGGAGTCTGATATGCCGCGAGACTGTCTACTACAGATCATGTGGATGTCTCTACCTTGGATGTGCCCGGAGCTGCTGAGCAGTCACTGGCTTCCATGGAAGTTCTTTTGCACTACTGATACTCGACACAAGCTACTTTTGCATCTCCAGTTCTTTCAAAAACTACAGAGTTTCTAAGGCCCAGGGTACGAACTATGGCTAAAAAAAAAAAAAACAAAGCTCAAGCACCTGCTTTCATGCTTTGTTCTCAAATGCTTAAAATGGTGGAAGACCTTATGCTGATTAGGGGAAGCCAGCCTACCCCTTCTAAAAAGAAAGTACCTGACCAGGAGTCTGTGTTTTCTGATAATAAAGACATACCCTTGTCTGCTTATGAGGATTTGGATGCAGAGGAATCCTTTCCTTCTGCCTCTCCTCCAGAGGATTTTTCTTTTGGTGAAACCCTACATACTTTGAGAGTATGTCCATTGGGAATGCTAGAATTATCCTCAGTCCAAAAATACTCTGGGGAATTTTTAGATTTACCACAGCACAGACTCTTGGCTGTTCCTCCTGTACTGGATGTTTTCATGGAATCCAGTTAATCTCCTGCTACCCTACCACCTGCTCCCAGGAAACCTGACTGGTATAGTCCCTGACTCGCACAAATTTTCTTTTCAAAAATCCTATTGCTGACCCAGAGGTCATCTCCCAAGGACAAGGAATAAAAGCAACCCCAGCGAAGAATCCCACCACTTCAGACAGGGATTCCCGAGCTTTAGACAGATGAGGTAAAAGTGTACACCTGCAGCTCTTGCCATTAGAGCATTAAATTGTCAGCTTCACATGTTGAAGTGCCAGCACCATACAATGGAATTAAAAAGTGTCTTTCCTTTCCAGCTTGTGCAGAAAAGAATTACAGGGGCTTATGCATTCTGCAAGTCAAGTTACTAAGCATACCCTACAGTGTGGGTTTGATGCCCTAGAAGCATTGTGCAAGGCAGCAGTCACAGGTTCTGTACTTGGAAGGTATGCTTGGCTTAAGGAATAGACCTTGTCAGACCATGTCAAATCAAAATTGTTGGACGCACCACTGAACAGACTGTTTGGCACCAAGGCAGAAGAGGTTTTAAAAAAGATGGAAGAGAAAGCTAAATCTATGCTGACACTCTTGCAAGTCCAGCCTCCTAGATTCAGTAGGCTTTATCCCTCCAAGCACTTGCCCTTTCCAGCCCCCTCAAGGCCGGATCAGACTAGACCTAGAGGAAGCAGAACTCCAGACAGCAGTCCTAGGGAATGCAGAGATCTAAGCAATGGAGAACTTCCATTTCTAAAACTGGTACTGCTAAGCCACCCCCGTATGGCAACAACTCACAATTTTTCAACTCCACCCCTTATCTCTGCCCACCTGCTTGTACCCCCAGGAGGAATACTTGCTTCCCATGCACAAAACTGGGCCTCCATCACCAACTAATGTGTCCTCAACAGTGTCCCAGGGATACAAATTTTATTTCCACACACTGCTGACCCCAAAAGGGTTCCCAGATTTTCCTCCAAAGCAGTGGGCAGAGGCCCAAAACCAAGTCCATTCCCTGCTCTCCATGAGGGCAATACAGCCTGTTCCTGCAGACCAGATAGGCCAAGGTTTCTATTCCAGATTTTTCCTGGTACCTAGAAAAGAGTGCACCTGGCGCCCAATCCTAGATCTGTCCATTCTAAACCCCTTCCTGGTGGTACCAAAATTCAGAATGCTCACCCTCCAGCAGCTCCTTCCTCTGCTATCCAAGGATGCTTGGTTACCCACCCTAGACCCAATTGGGGACTCATGCAGGAAATGTCTGTTTCGGGGCAGGATCTATGCACTATCTGTTATCTGCACCCTCTTTGGCTTATCCACTGCTCTAAGAGTTTTCACAAAATGCCTGGCTCCAGCCATTGCTTTTTGCTGACAAATATTCAAATTTGCCCCTACTTGGACGACTGGCTGATTCAGGCAGTCTATCAGGAAAAGCTGTTGCAGCATCTGACCTTTGTAAAGGACCTGCTGACCTCACTGGGGTACACTATATAAACAAAAAGAAATCCAAACTAGTACCCAGTCAGCAAATTGTATTCCTGGGAGCAAGCCTGGACACAGCATACCAGATGGCATTCCTTACTCCAGAAAAACAAGCCCATCTGACAGGCTGCTTCTTTCAACTAGCCACCAGAACCCAGTTACCCGCAAGGAAAACCCTGCAAGCTCTAGGGGTCATGGCTTCCTGCATTCTACTAATTCCATATGCCAGACTGCATATGAGGCAACTTCAGTGGTACTTAAAAAGCCTTTGGTGTCAACATTCTCAGGACCTGGAAACTCATACTTATGATACCTTGTCTAAGGAACGATTTTCTTTGGTGGGCAGTAGCATGCCGCCACAAGGGACTTCCCTTTTCACAACCCCATGCCGCCCAGACCCTAACCACAGATGCATCAGACTGCCTGGGGCGCGCACCTGGATGGTAGGTGCATTCTGGGCCACTGGAGCCCAAATCAAATACATCTGTACATCAACCAAATGGAGATCTAGCTGTTCAGCACTCTGACAGCTTTCAGACCCCTTACTCTCTCCGGGGCCTCTACTAATCAAAACAGAACACCACAGTGATGTGGTACATCAACAAGCAGGGGAGGAACTTGCTCTTATCCACTCTGCAGGCTAGCCATGACCCTTTGGCACACTGATTTAGCCATGCAAATTCACCTAGCACAATTCCTGCCAAGCAACCAAAACTCTGTGGCAGACAACTTGAGCAGAAATCTCCTAGAACCACACGAATGGTAATTAAACCACAACATCTTCAGCCTCGTAACCCAGAAATGGGGTACCCCAAAGGGGGACCTATTTGCCTCCCACAACAACCACCAGCTCGGCATATTCTGCACCAGGGAACCGCACAGCAAGGCCTGGAAAGTGTATGCCCCATCCTTCCAATGGGTAAACCTCCCTATGCATTTTCCTTTCTACCTCCTCTTACAAGGGTACTACTCAAAATAAGAGGAAAAACCAAGAGCAATCCTGATTGCCCCAGACTGGCAACGCAAACACTGGTACCCACTACTGCACAGTCAGTCACAGTTGCCTCCATGGCACCTCCCTCAGATTACAACCTCCTGACCCAGCAGATGGGAGAACTCTTGCATCCACAATTGCAGACCCTGAACCTGGCAAGCCTGGCTTCTTCCTTGACCTCTCCTCCAGTGGCCAGCCTAAGCAAGTCCTGGATGTTATACATGAAGCCAGATGTCCCAGCACTAGAAAATCCTATGCTGACAAGTGGAAAAGGTATTGCTCATGGATCCAGGCCAAAGGAGCTGAATCAGCACAGCCCTCCGTACCTCTCATCCTGTATTACCTAGCAGATCTACTTCACAGGGGCCTATCCTTTTCTATTTAAATTCATGCCTCTGCCATCTCTGCTCATTACAGCATAGCCACCTCTTTTCACACCCTCTTAAGCAGTTCCTTAGAGGGGCTAACTTAAGCCTTCCCAGAAGAGTCCCCTACACCTGCTTGGGACCTTAACTTTGTGTGGAAAAGCTCACATTTACATTTACCCCCCCTTGAGCTTGCAGCTTCAGCAGAGTTTCCTCTTGGAAAACTGCCTTGCTTCTGGGCATCACGTCAGCTAGAAAAGTGTCTGAGCTACAAGCACTCCTGGCTGTGGAACACTTCATTTTTCATGCGGACAGGGTCTCCCTCAGGACTAACCCAACTTTCATGCCTGAAGTGTCCAGTGTGGCTCTCAACCAATCTGTTCATTTGCCCACCTTTTTCACTAAACCTCAAAATAAGGGGGAAAGGATCCTGTACTCTAAATATGCACACATGTCAGATTCTACCTGAATAGGACTAAACTCTTTAGGAAAGCTGACCAATTACTGGTCAGCTTTGCAGCAAGGGCAGAGGGCAAGGCCATATCAAAAGAAACCATTTCCAAATTGCACACTGTATCCATTTCTGTTACAAACACCATGGGAAACCACCCCCACAGGGGGGTCAGAACATGTTCCATTGGGGCAACTTCCACCACTGCAGCTTTTCTCGGAGATGAGGGATGTCAGGTCACAATCACAAACTGAGTGCAAGTGTGTGAGCCTGTGCTCTGCTGATTCAAGCATACACTGTATATTTGAAGCTCAAGTCTCACACACATGCTTCTTGTTGATAGCTTTCATGTTCTATACACCTCCAGTCACCATTAGTGGCTATTACAGTGGCATGTATGCCCACCATTCGAATGTGAATTAGCTTCTGGATCATTGATTAACTCACACCCAAGCCATTCATCTCACTTTTGGGTCTAAAAATCATACACATGTTACAGGTGGCACTGATGGACATTCTCTGTTCCTCTGGGATGGTCTATACAAGCTGCACTCTTTTTGTGGGTGACACCTTTGGATATGACCTGATCTTGTACAAATATTATGTTTGACGTTAACAGATATTCAGTATATCAGCTATTGGATGACCCCTTGTCTACCTATTTCTACTACTATATCCACAGCAGAATCACATACAGCTGAGTGTAAGTTGATGTCTTTACACATGTCAGACCTTCTTAAAGTCATCTTTTCATAACCACCAAACCTAGAGTCCCACTTTCCCACTTCCTCCCCGGTAGTCAGATAACCAGACTGCGCCCCCCCCCTTTTGCAAATTTCTGGATCCGCCACTGTATTAGCTGAATTTAGGCACATTTTATTATGTCTACAATCTGGTCTTCAACTAGTATGTACTATTATGCATAGAGGTTTCAGATATTTGCAGAAAGAATGCTCTGTAGAAGACAAAAAAAATCTCAAATCATTGCCACTTAACCATATTTTATGACATATTCATTATTATCAGAATTTTGTTAGAAATCAGAGATGATTTCGTTAATGTGACAGAAACTCCCATTTCAGTGAAATCATCCCCCATTAACACTGTTAGAAGTACGGTTGCCAGCTTTCTTTACGGCTAAAACCAGAATAAGGCCACGCCCCTCACATCACCCATAACTCCACCTATTCCCACCCCCTCTCCCATCCATGCTCTGTCCATTTTGTGACATCATCATGACATCAGCTGATGAGAACGCCCTCTTTTTTTTGTTCCGAGTGCCTGTTTTCAACCAATTTCTCCCCAGTTGCCATAAACACTGTTCAAAACTCTCAGTGTGCATACTGTCCTCTGCTTTACTTCTACAGTGATTACAGATATTTGGATTTAATTTAAAATATTTATTTCAAATTTTATAGCACAGACCACTGATAAACATTTGCTAAACAAAGCAAAACAGTCTCACAATGAAAACAGACTTAGCATTAAAACCTACTCTGCCTTTAAATGTCACATTCACTGAAACAGCATTGTACATTGTTTTCCCAAGTTTAGGATGATAAAATTTTAAAATGTTCTAAGAAATGACACAGTATTAACAACAGTCATATCTTACATCAATAACATAGACCTGAAATTGTATAGCATGGTCTGAAAATCATGTTTAGTATAAACAATACATACTGACACAACTGGTTTTGCAGCTTTTGAAAAATGAACGTATGCCTTTTATTGAAAGCTACAGAATATATGCTTCATGTGGACAACTAGTGGATGGTCAGAAAACTAGCAGGGTCATCAATTTACACACCTTTGCTATACCAATCTCAGCTCTGTTTGTCACAAATAATTAACCACAGCTGAGGTCCCAGCTGATGATGCGATACCCTATTTCTACCACTATTTTTGTACATGGTTTGCCATTTATAAAACTCATACTTGTGGTATGCACCTACACCTCTGAACTTCCCAATTGGCACAGAACTAGAACTACTATATATAATAAATATAGAATATTATATCCTATTCTATCTGCACTGGATAAATTAATCACTCAGCAATGATAACAGCAAATTGTCCAGCTCATGTTATTTTCTGACTGTATACATAAACCATAATATAGCAAAATAAAGTATACACAATGCCCTTTCTGACACTTTTATTTTTAATATCACAGACATGTCTAAACTGGTGTGTTAGAAGGATGCTTTCAATACCACCAAACTTTTCAAATATTCTGCATTTGCTAGTTGGCCATATATGTCATCCAGAATGGGCTCTGTGTATGATCTAGGCAAGTATAAAATCAGACAAAGCCTTATGCACTTCAAATTGTGTTTGTGGAGATTTATTCCTTTACTTTTCACAAAGCATCATACAATGCAATTTTAGGCTTGCATAATCCTCTACCATAAAATACTGTTTGCGATTCAATTAACTACACTGGTTGCTCATTTAGAACACTCAGGACAAATGTGTAAATGTCTCACCTCTAAGAAACTGAAGTTGCAACTGGGGATTAGAGTTCTTGGTTACAGCAGATACGGACTCCCCTTCTCCTGACTGCGTAGCTTTTTTGTCGGGCATTACTCTGATCCTCAGTTTTCCTTCCCCAGCCTGGAACCACCATGCAAAGACCTCTGAGAGATTGAAACGGAGATAAGCATCAGCGAACTGTTGAATTTTGTCCCATTCATTATTATTCAGCACAGATGCACCATCCCCATTACTTGCGCAGCTGGTACGAATTTTATCCCTGGCAATCTCTAAAATGATTTGGCTGGACTTCTTCTGCTTTTTGGTGAATTCTAAATTCAGCACATTGGTCAGCGCCTTGCGATGGGCACTGGCCTCTTTGAGCTTTGTTTTCAAGAACTCATCTCCCGTCTCGAGTGATGCACCAGCAAAGCAGGCAGGCAGCTCAGCACCAGAACAGAATTCACTGCACAGCTGGAAGTAACGTTTGAACAGCCAAAAAAATCGTGTAGGTACTTTTTCAATAAAGACGGCACAGTTAAGTCGACTGCTGAGTTTTTTCTTTTGAGCCTAAAAATGTATGTCTGCTCATCCTTTTTATTGTTTCTGCTGATGTCAGTAAAAGTAGAATCCCCATGCAAATTGCACAATTCCAGGATAAACACAGCTAATATAAACAATCAAGGAGATTTCATTACTGTCATGACAAGGTTTGATGCAGTACTTACAACAAGAGCATATACCAGATATGAATAACCTATTATGCACAACTGGTTATCTTAATAATGGCAGCTAAACCAGAGCAGATTTCCTAACTTATCTTTCAGGTGTGTTCTGAGAATACCAGCCAGAATGATACTAACACAGAAGATTTTGGGGTCATTTAGCATCCTAGACCAAGCACTGGTTATTAGTATAGTTGTAAACGCTAGACTTCTGCAGCTTCTGCTTAGTTTTTTTAAATTCATCTGCCTAAACACAGAATAGTGAACTGTTTTATTTTGTTGAGAGCATTCCTTTAGTACTGAGCTAAGATATTTTCTGTTCCAGAATAACATTAATTGGTTTCCGCTATTCAGTTTGCTTAATAATCCTTTGCATCACACAATCATAGAATGACCTGAACCACACACACTTAAGAGAAAGGCAACTCAAATACGTTTTTTTGTTTCCAAACTCTTGGCTTATTTCTATGATCTTGATAGCAAATTTCTCACATACTCATAATTTATAGCCAAAAATCACGCAGGCAATAAGGAAGGGAGAGAGAGAGAGAGAGTAAAGATGGCACGGGAGAAATGCTTAAGACCGTGACAGTGGCACAAAACCCAGACTTCACGTGTCTGGTTTTGAATGAAATTTGTAACCGGACAACTTGTCAGAAAACTGAACAGTTGGCAACCCTAGAAGCTAAATATTTAAAGTTACATTAGCTTTTGATTCATAGTCCTTTTTTCTACACTGTAGCGATCAAAACTTTGGAAATTATTTTTATTTATTTATGTGACATTTGTTTACCGTAAAAGTCCAACTGGGTAGTAGCCCATTTTCAGCAGAGGCCTGGGGAGAAAAGCTACATAGTACAATTTAAACAGAATTACAAATCAACATTGGTTACAAATACTAAGATAATCACACAAGAGTACAATTTGTGAATACAATAAAAAAAAAGAAAATAAACAAATATAAAACAAGCAATAAAGTTGAAAAAGAAGTTATGTCTTACCATAACGTTCCATCTGTATTGTTGATCCTCGTTCAGTCATTACGCATGGGTATCGTTTCTGACCTTGGAACCGAGCTGGCCATTTTCCAAACTTGTGTCAGCTTCAAACTCTCGAGCTAAACTCTTACCCACAATCCCCCTCTCCCTGTTACCTCAGAATGAGTTTGCAAGTCAAAGAAGGTAGAGGCTACCTCTGGTCAAATAACCTAAGAGAACCAGATGGTGAGATCCACTAGAAACCACAGGAGGGAGAAGGAGGGAGGGTCGTAATGACAGAACGAGGATCAACAATACAGATGGAACGTTATGGTAAGACATAACTTCTTTATCTGATATTGTTAATCCTCGTTCATTCCTTACGCATGGGTCAGAGTCCTCAGTTACCTCTATTCCTGGGAGGCTCTCATGGAAGGACATTCCTGAGCACTATAGAACGGAAAGATGCTCTTCCTCTGGAGGCCAAATCCAATTTGTAATGATTGATGAAGGTATGAGGTGTAGTCCAAGTTGCAGCTGTACAGATGTCATGTAAAGAAGCTCTGGCATGGAAGGTAGCAGAAGTTGCCACCGACCTTGTTGAATGAGCTTTCATGGTAGTAGGCAACAAGATATTTACGTTGTGTATAAATGAAGGTCACACAGTCCTTCAACCATCTAACTAATGTGACCTTAGCAATCGCAGATCTTAATCTAGGTCCAGAAAAGGCCAAAAATAACTGGTCAGATTTACAAAAGGGTTCAGTCTTGTTTAAGTAAAAACATATTTGCCTGCGGATATCTAGGGTATGTAGGCAATACTCTCCTCTGTTTGAATGATTGGGAAAGAAAACTGGCAATTCAATGGCTTGATTAATGGACATTTCAGAGATCACTTTAGGCAGAAATGATGGATTAGTTCTCAGAACACGCTATCTCTATGAAAAATCAAGTATGGACTCTTGATACATAAAGCTTGAAGTTCAGAAATACATCTGGCAGAAGTAATGGCGAACAAAAACAAGGTTTTCCATGACAAATACTTGAAGTCGCAAGAAGAGGCTGGTTTGAAAGGTGACATTGTCAGAGCTTGTAGAACTAATGATAAATCCCATGGTTGAATAGGTTCTCTAAAAGGTGGCTTCCGATGATTCACAGCTTTTACAAAGGTCTTGCACAATTTATGGGACATGAGAGGAATCTTGGACACCCTCATGAAAATTAGAAATTACCGCCAAACGAACTCTAATGGTAGAAGCCGCTAGACCCGATTGAAAAAGGTCGGCCAGATAGTCTAGTATTATCGACACTGGTGCTGAAAAAGGGTCTACTTGTTTATCTTTCAGCCAACAGGTAAATCTTTTCCACTTGCTCAGATAAGTAATTCTAGTGGAAGACTTATGAGAAGCAATGAGAATATCACGTACTGGTAAAGAAAGATCATTCTGCCTGGCAATCAAGGGAATTGGAGTAGCCAAGCCGTGAGCTTCAGGCTGTTCAAGTTGGGATGAATCAGGTTCTGTGGATGTGAGATCAACTCCCGGGTTGGATGGAGAATCCATGGTCAATCTAGCAGGTGAAGCCAAAGGAAGGGGAACCAAATCTGTCAAGGCCAATATGGTGCTATGAGGATCACCTTGCTCTTCAACCGACAGGCTTTCTTCAGAAACTGGGGAATGAGGGGAAAGGGTGGAAATGCGTAAAGAAGACCCGGGGGCCAATTGTGGACTAGAGCATCCCTGGGTGACTGTCCCGGAGGGGGAATCAGGGCAAAGTAGTTACTGCATTTGTAGTTGGTCAGGGATGCAAAGAGGTTGCAGCAAGGACTGCCCCAGCGGTGGAAGATCTCCGCCGCTATCAAGGGATTCAGGGACCACTCATGAGGTTGAAGAATGCACCTGCTGAGTCTGTCTGCTATCACGTTGGAACTCCCAGGAATGTGCGTTGCTAGAAGAAAAAGGTTGGTAGCCATCACCCATTGCCATATCGACAAATGGGGCAAGATTTGGTTCCACCTTGCTTGTTGATGTACCAGACCACTGCCATGTTTTCTGATTGAATCACAATTGTCCCAGATGGCAGCAGGGGATGGAATGCTTGCAACACCAGAAGCACCGCCCTCAGCTCTAGGACATTTATATGCAGATGGGCCTCCAGTTTGGACCAAGTGCCTTAGACTGTCTGTCCCTGACATAGCCCCCCCACCCCATCAGGGAGGTGTCCGTGGTCACTGTGGCCTTCGGTTGCTGGGGGTAGAAGGGGCGAGACCATTGTGAGAGATTGTGTGTCATCCACCAATTTAAATCCTGTTTGCACCTGTGGGTTACTCGAATCATGGCTGAAAGAGGATGCTGAAAAGGATACCATTGGGTGAGTAGTAGCCATTGTAGAAGCCTCATGTGAAACCTGGTCAGGGGAACAATGGTGATGGAGGCTGCCATGGAACCCAACAGCTGTAGAACCAAGTGAGCTGTGGATTTTTCCTTTGAAAGGATTGGAATTAGTTGTTGCTTTATCCTTAGAATTCTGTGCTCTGGAATAGCAGCTATGCAGTTTTTTGTGTCCAAGATAACCCCTATGAATTCTGTCGAATGACATGGGGTGAGATTGGATTTTTGCCAGTTTATGGTTATGCCAAGCCTTTGAGCAGTGAGGAGAGAGTATGCCAGGGCTTTTTCCAGTAGATGTCTGGTGGGGGGTGGAAATGAGCCAGTTGTCTAGGTATGGAAACACCTGGAATCCTTGAAGTCACAAGTGAGCTGTGACAACTGCCATGCACTTTGGGAACACTCTGGGGGCTGTAGAGAGTCTGAAGGGCAGTGCTCTGAACTGGTAGTGACTGGCTCCTGCACGGAAGCGCAGAAATCTTCTTGATGGTCTGTCCACCTTTATGTGGTAGTACGCATCTTGAAGATCTATAGAGCACATCCAATCATCTTTTACCAAAAAGTGGGAGGATAGACTGTATTGTGACCATCTGGAATTTTTGTACTCTCACAAACTTGTTCAATACACTGAGATCCAAAATTGGTCTCCAGTCCCCGGTTTTCTTTGGCACCAAAAATAGTCTTGAGTAGAATCCAGAGCCTATCTGGTCTGGAGGGACTATTTGGATGACTCTCGTTCTTAGCAGCTTTTCTATCTCTAGTGCTGCTTCTTCCCTTTGACTGGTTGGAACGTCGGGAAGATTTTTTGAAGGGATGGGACAAAGATCAAAGGGGATATGATAACCTCTGGTTATAATTCTTTGTACCCAAGAATCGGTGGTGATGGTTAGCCAGGCAGAAAGGTACAAGGAGAAACATCCCCCAACCATCTCCAGAGGAAAGGAGTCGGGCCACTCTTCAGGAGCGCTGGTAGGATTGACCAGGGAAAGAATCCCTGAAACCCTGGTTACATGGACCCCCTCTGCCCTGAAAGGAGCATCTTCCCTGTGAGTTTCCCCCTCTACCTCTGGGGGAGAACTTGGCCTGTGTGTCATGGAAAGGACCCTGAGATTTCTTGAACCATATCTTCCCACTCTTTTGGTTTCAGGAGAAAGCATGTTGAGGGGAAGAATAATGGACACCTACGGAAGAAAGGGTCTTACCATCCTGTTCATATCTGTCCAGTGTGCTTTTAACTTTGGGCCCAAACAGCGATGAGGCCTCAATGGGGGCATTAAGAAAGAAAGACTTAAAGGGTTCCACGAAGTTGCACAAGTGCATCAAGGCGTGTCATCTCAAGACCGCAGCTGAACCCGCTGCTCTAGCTGCTCCTTCTGATGCGTGAGATATCAATCACATAGAGGAGTTAGATATAGATTCAATGGTGGCCAGCTGAGAGGCTACTTTGTCATGGACCTCATCAGACACGGCACCAGCCAAGGTTTCAGAGAGCTCAGAAACCAGATCCCTTTGAAGCCTGGTAAAATGTGCCATATAATTCAGGGACCTGATGGCAAAGATTGCTGAAGCAAAGGTGTGCTTCCCTATCCTGTCCAGGGCCCAGGACTCTTTGTTAGGCTGATGGACAGTCTGGCTTTCTTCCTCTGCCAGATCCTTTTTTGTTACAGCCGCCACTACCAAAGCATCCACAGGAAGACCTTTGGACCAATGGGGATCCAAAGCAGGAGGGGACAAGATCTTATCTGGCCTCCAGGAAATAGCTTTGATCATATCAGGAGGCTTCCAAGCATGCTGCACGATGAGCCGGACAAGTTCATCGGCAGGTGGAATAACCCAGGAGGTAGGGGGCCGGGCGTGAAAGGCCTGCAGGAACACAGATTCCTCAAAGGTTGGATTAGAGGACTGCCAGTCACTTCCCTGTTTCAGGATTTTGAGGATATCACCAAATGATACCTCAGAGGGTGACTGAGGGGATCCTTCCCCCTCATTGAAATCTGTGTCTTCGGTGAGGGATTCCTCTGTGGAGTCCATATGCTTCTTCTTACACAAACTTTTACGGTGGACCTCCTCAGTGGGAGAAGCTGGAGAAGACAGCAGAAAAGGGGATTCCTGAAGGAATATGTCCTGCGGCCCTTGCACCCGGTGTCTGCTAGGTGTGTCTTGTGAAACCAGTGTACCAGAGGAGGGTGGAGGTATAGATAGTCCGGTATTGCCAGCAGCAGCAAAAGTCTTCTCCATCAGTTGGAAGGCTGGTCCACCCGAAGAGGAGTGCGTGTCTAGGACAGGGTCACCCCTCCCCTAAGTGGCTCAGCCTGCCATCCCAGAGTCCCTGGATGGCTGTGGCGCAGCAAACTATGTGTGTCACAACTGATATACTGGGTTGAAGCAAAACTTTCCTGCCACGAAGGCAACTGTGGTTCCTTAGTGAGATCCATAAAGGGAACTGCAGAAGGGGAAGACTGTGCTATATCCATGGACTTCAGAGGCAATGAAGGAGGAGAATAAGAAGGGGTCTTTGGAGATGGGTGATCACCTCCCAAGGAAGAATAGTTCCTGAGGGGTGGGATACCTCTGGCCCAAGAGTACCTGGTCCACAAGATGCAACACATCATGTTCAGAAAGGCTTCTAGTGGAACTCATGGAGACTGAGGGAGAAACAGGCCTGTCCACAGAAGAGGCAAACTTGGTGCCTATCTCATCTGAGAGAGACTGGACTACTGTTTGTCTACACTGAAGACATCATCAGTGCTGAGCTCATGGTCTGCACCGACACAGGGATCGGTGCTGAAGTGGTTGTCGGTGCCAAAGCAGGAACCAGCAAAACTGGAGTCAACAATAAAGGCGTCGGTTCCAAGGAAGATCTCGGAGCCAACGCAGTCAAGGTCTGCGCCGACTGAACGGTCGGTGCCAATACAGTGGTAATGGTCTGAACCAAGGAGCCTCTCAGTGCCGAAATATAGAAGGCTGCAGGAGAAGATGGAGCCAAAATCACTAATGGAACCGAAGGCCTCGGTGCCGAAGGTCTAGGCACTGAAAGCACTGGGGCTGACTGAATGAGCTCCGGAGCCAAAACTTTAGCCTTTTTAGGTTTTGGTTGATGGGAGTCCCCAGCCGGGGGTGAAGGCAAAGATTTAGCCTTAGTAGGAACATCCAAGGTTTTCTTATGGGCTCTAGGAGGGGTTGAGGCCTCTGACCCAGAAATAGCCTCTGAAAAGGGAGATTTTAGAAGTCCCTTCAGTAACAGCTTGTTTTTCCTTTCCAACAAGGTTCTATTAGAAAGGTTTTCACAAATAGAACAGGGCAGGTCAACAGACAAATGGGAAGATCCCAAACAATAAACACACAAAAAGTGTGCATCAGAAGTAGGCAGTTTGTGTCCACAATCAGAACACCGCTTAAACCCCGGACTACCTTTCTTATCTGCCATGACAGCAAATTAATTAATAGAAAGGTACCAGCAATGGTACAAGAGAGTACCCGAAGGTATGAGAGAAAAAGGAAAAGGATTACCAACAATGGTAGAGAGAGAATACCTCATGGTAAAAATGATAAAGAAAGAAGCAGAAAAACCTGAAGAAATTATATAGGCTAGATGCGGTACAGTAAGAAACAATAAAATATGAACTTTTCTGACAGAAAAGTAATCTGTAATCTGTAAAACTATTAAACAACAACTGACTGTACTTAGGTCAAGAGAAGTAGCTTAAAACAACCGAATGGCAATGTGGCAAACAAAATCTGAGGTAACAGGGAGAGGGGGATTGTGGGTAAGAGTTTAGCTTGAGTGTTTGAAGCTGACATGAGCTTGGAAAATGGCCGGCTTGGTTCCGAGGTCGAACCGATACCCATGTGTAAGGAATGAACGAGGATTAACAATATCAGATCATACATTACATAGAAGACAGAAGAGAGTTCCTAATATGTATGTTACATAATAATGCATGAAAAATATATTGCATAATAAGTAATAAGTCATAAAAACTATATACACTTTCTGGCAAGAAATGTAGGTAGTAAATTTCAGTAATAATTTCTGGGATAGATAAAGGTTAGTGTAAGAACTGAGAAAAAACAATAGAAGTTTAAGGAATTATAGAAAGGTTAGGCTAGAAAGTAGGTAATGCAGGAAGGGAACTAGGCTAGGTCAAGAAAAAGTATATTAAGACTTGGGAGAAGGGAATGGCAAGGAACATTAAGAAGGCATGCAGCAGGGGCAGATCCATGCAGCAGGGGCAGATCCAGTCATTGGTTAGATGTTCTTTCAGCCTAGACTTGAAGGAATAGTAGTGAGATGTAAGTCTGTTTGATTCTGGAATGCTATTCCATGATTTGGCAACACAGTGAGAGTACAGACTAACAGCATTAGACCTTTAAGGTTTGTAAATAGATAGTAGATACTTGTGAGAAGAGCGTAGGACACAAGATGGAATATAATGCTGAAGCAGTCATGATGTAGTTTGTGAAAATGAGGAGTTGTACAGTATTTTGTGTGTTAGTATTAACTGATTAAAAGTGAGAAGGTGGGGTAGTTTCAGCCAATTTAGGGACTTGAGAGCAGAGCAGTGGTGAGAGTAGTGGGCCTGGCCTGTAGCAAATGTAGCTATTTTATTATAACATTGCCTATGTTTTGCTTTGAGGGAAGAGTGAAGATCGGTTAGAATTGGTGAAGCATATAGAAGGGAATGTAGGAGATAGGTGGTGGCAAGGGTTACTCTTGTGGAGTTGGAGATGAATTTCTTAGCCCTGTACATCATGCACAATGTATGATTAGTTTTTTCTCTAATATTGCTGCTGATAGCTATCTGCCCTAGGGAATTTATAAGCCGAGCCAGAGTATGTTTGGCTTTCGCCACCCATTTTGAATGAATTTTGCTATGCCCTTTTTTGAGGTTAGTATACTGTGCCTCTGTCTAACAGTGACACAGAAGTGATACCCGGGGTAAATCTACTATCTCCCATCCACTCATCAAGATTCCTCTTGAAGAGAGTCAGTGAGGGACTCTGCCTAAACTGGACTGGGATTTTATTCCAGAGTGAAGGGAGCCTCTCGGTTATGAATCTGTCCCTCCAGCATGTCCTATTTATTTCAGTGCTGAGGTTCAAGTCTCTTGAGTGCATAGCTCGATGGGATTTGGATTTTCTGAGGTGCAGCATGTCCATTAATTCCGGGTTGGACATTATACATCAGGCACAGATCGCCTCTGAGCAAGGGGTATGCCACTGAGTAGATTTGGAGTTTCTTTAACCGGGCAGCATATGGCATCTGTTTGAGCCCTGTGATCCTCTTGGTGAGGTACTTTTGGGGTCTTTCCAGTTGCTGCAGGTGTCTGGTAACATATATCCCAAAAGGGGCATTGTACTCAATTATGGGCCTGATGAGGGATGAGTAAAGAGGCAAGATGACCTCCCCTGATCTAGATGTGAATCCCTTCATGATTAGATGGGCTATATAAAATGTTTTTCTAACCACTTTAGCCACGTGGTTGTCAAATGAGAGATTGCTATCAACTTGGGTCCCTAGCTCCCTAATTACTTCTTCCGTACTTAATGGATTACCACCTATGTGGTAATTCGTGGGCACTTTGTTTTTACCAAAGGGGATGACTATACACTTTTTGGCGTTTAGCTTGACGCCATGGCTCTGGCACCACTTGTCTGTTTCTATGAGGCCCTTTTGTAGGATGCTTGTGTCAGCTGGAGAGTCGATTATGGTGCCCAGTTTGCAGTCATCTGCGAACTTAGTCAGCCACAGTCCTTCCATGTTAGCCTGTACCTCCGAGAAATATATACCGAACAAGAGAGGTCCCAGGACTGAGCCTTGTGGGATGCCACTTGTAACTGGTTTGGAGTCTGACATGGCTCCAGCAATTCTAACCATGTGGGTTCTGTCTTTGAGCCAGTTTGCAACCCATCTAGTGACATAGGGGTTTATATTTAAGCTGGTGAGCTTATCTATAATGCCCGAGTGGGGGATTGTATCAAAGGCTTTTGCAAGGTCCAGATAGGCTGTGTGGACCACCTTCCCCTCGTCAATGGCCTTGGTGACTGTTTCAAAGAAATCAACCAGGTTTAAGAGGCAGGATCTGCCCTTAACAAAGCCAGACTGGGTAGGATCCAGTGTCTGTAGGACCCCAATATCTTTATTTATGAGGTCTATGATGATCCTTTCCATAACTTTGCAGACCAAGCTAGTCAAGCTTATGGGGCGATAGTTTCCAGGATCCGTTGAGGCACCACCTTTGTGGAGAGGGACCACTGTTGCTGTACACCACTCTTTGGGTACATATCCTGTAGTAAGGCTGAGATTGAACAGTAGTTTTATGTTTGGGTTTAGTTCTTCTTGGAGTTCATGTAGGACACAGCCCGGGACACCGTCTGGTCCCATTGATGCTGTGTTTTTTGCTTTGGAGAGGTTGGCTCTTACCTGAGCATCTGAGATGTCGGGGGGGCAGCACTCTGCTGGGATAGATATTTGCCCTTTTGGTGGGGAAAGGGGGAGAAGTTTGCACTGAACCTGTCAGCTAGGATGTTGGCAATGTCTGTGGGTTTGGTGTATTTTGTCATTTTGGACTAATACTGAGCATATCTGGGAATTCCCACCCAGGTTCCTAACATAACTAAAGAAAGCCTTGTGATTATCCTTAGTGTCCTATGCAATTTTTCTCTCGAAGCTGGCCTTAGACGATTTTATGAGTGCCCATAGTTTTTTGCTAATACTGATAAGAGATGTCTTCCCTTTTTGGGATTTTGCTTTATCATGTAGTAGCTTCATCCTTCTATTGTATAGTTTGTTTATGGCTGGGGTCCACCAGACAGGACGAATAACTTTGGAGGATTGGGTCTTGGTTTTATTTGGGATTGCATGATCCATGCATTCCTGAAGGTGTTCATAGAATGCATTTATAAAGGATTCTGCGATCTGGGCCATATTTTCCACAGGCCCGGGGGCTTTGAAGGATTCCACCTCAGTTTTGAGGAGTGTGAAATTTGCTTTAGAGAAGTTTTTCACTGTGAATTTCTGGGCAGGGGCTGGGGTCGGGATGTGAATATCTAGTGGGATTAGTTTATGGTCTGATCTTACCAGTGAGGGATACACTTCTGGTCTGGAGCATAGAGTGCCCATGTTGGTGATGATCAGGTCCAGTACGTTTTCCCGTTTTGTGGGAGTGGCAACAAGTTGTTCCATAGCATTTGAGTTTATAAATTCTAGGAACCTTTGGGCTAGGGTGTTGGAGCTAGAGTAATGCTCCCAGTCTATGTTAGGGTAGTTGAAGTCGCCCAGTATAATGGTGTTTGGAGAGACCTTCATATTTTCCAGTGTTCTCAGGAAGGCCAAGTGGGGTTCCTGGGTTTGGGATGGTGGTCTGTAGCAGGCTATAAACTGGAAGGCAGTTTTACCCACTGTTAGTTGCACATAGATGGTCTCTGATGCTTCGTGCTGTGCCACCAATCTGGAGGTGTGGGTATCTTTGATGAATATTGATACTCCCCCTCCTTTTGTGGTTTGGTCCATGTTTTGGGGCCGAAAAACATGGTATGAGGTATAACCTGGCAGTGCTGGGGTGTTCTCGGGAGCCTTGAACCAGGTTTCTGTTACTGCACAGATATCGATGTTCTCCATGCTAAGGAGAGTTTCGAGTGCTTGCATCTTGAGGTTTAGACTTCTGGCATTGAGTAGCATTACTCTTAGTTTCTTATTACTTGTGATACCTATGGAGGTGGATTTGTCTTTTGAGCCTTGCCTAAAAAAGGCACTATGGATGTGGCAAGAGCCTTTGCCAATATCTGAAAGCCCAGGGGTGACAGGTGCAAGCCGTCCCTAGCGAAGCATCATGGCTTGTCGAGCATGTCATCCCAGGCAGACAGGCATTGGATCCCCTTTGAATGACACCAATACTTAAGCCAATTGTTGAAATTGATCATCTTGTCTTCATATTGTGGCATCATTCTTGGTGAGGGTAAGATGCTACTCAAGGTCAGGGTCATACCGGCCTGGGCTACATGCTCAGAGAGCTCCTCTATGTCTCTTTTCATGTAGTCCAGGGAGGTAAGTCTCAGGTCTTTCACACCAGCATGGACAATGACTGAGTCATATTTGTACTTGTCTTGGAGTGATCTGAGTGCTTGTGTTATGTGGCAGATCCTAGCGCCCGACAGGCAGCTCACTGTGACCTTCTCCTTGTTCAGCCTGGTGAGCTGGACGTCAGTGTGCCTGACAATAGAGTCACCTATTACAAGTGTATCAGGTGTGTTGTTTAGCCTTAAGGGCTGTGACTGTTCGGCACACTGGCTTTGTGAGCTATGTGTTGCACATGTTTTGTTTTGGGGTAGCGGTTGCTTGGGTGTCTGCTTTGGAGGTCTCTGCTGCTTAGGCAGATTTTTATTTCGAGCCTCCGAGTATATTTTTGTTTGTTTATGTGTTTGGTTTGCTGTCGTGGTAGGTCTATGTGAGACTGGAATTGTAGTGAGTGTGGTTTCCTTCTCCTCCTGACTGGTTACGCCAGTACTGAGTTGAGAGAGCTTAGCCTCCAGTTTGGCTATATGGTTGCCTCTCTCACATGTGTTGGAATTTGTTGGGAGGTGGAGAGGGTTGTCTGTGTACATGAGGCAGCTGTAACATGATAGACTTAAGATTGTTGTTAATAGTTACACCTAACAGTTGTGTTTGTGAAACCATATTAATTGAAGTATTGTTTATCATTGTTTATTGGTGCTATATTATATTCACAGTTACTGCCTTTCATTAGAAAGTTAGAAGTATCTGTAGAAAATTGTTTTGGTTAAAATAGTAGAAGCTTAGTTTTTTTTTTGGGGGGGGGGTTAAGTAGTACATAGCCATTGGTGAGCCAAGACTCAATAGAATTGAATGTTTCTTGAGTTAAGCTCTGTAGATGAGAAAGATTCCTGGTGGAGCAGATTAATGTAGAGTCATGAGCATATTGAATTAGGGTGGCTTATTTGGTGGCAGTATTAAAATGGTTAATAAAATTGGTAAAGAGGAGTGGACCTAGCATTGAGCCTTGGGGTACCCCAGTGCTGACTGGTAGGTGAGAAGAGAAGTTAGAGTTCCATTTGACAGATTAATATCTATTAGAAAGATAGCTAGTGAATCATTGCAAGGATGTTTCAGTTAAGCCCAGAATGAATCATTGCAAGGATGTTTCAGTTAAGCCCAGAAGAGATAGTTGGAATAAAGAGTTTGGGGTGGGAGACAGTATCAAAGGCTTTGGATAGATCTAAGGACAGAGAATAGACAAAGTTTCCTGAGTCACAAGCTTTGTTGACAGTATCAGTAAAGGATAGTAGAGCAATAATAGTGCCATGTGTTGGTCTGAATCCACACCTTGGTCTTGTATATAAATGCCTAATGTGTTTTAATTCACTTTGTCTGATCAAGTTTGGTCTGTGTACCTTACGAAAGTGCTAACATTGTGATTTTTACTGAGTGTTTTTGCAGTAAATGCCGTGGTCCTTATTTTCAGCTGTGTGGTTTTGTTTTATTCATAGTTGGTTTTGACTCTTTTCCTTTTGGTCGGAGCTAAACTGTCTAAGGTGCTTAGGAATATAGAATTAAATTGTTCAACTGTATCATCTAGTGGTAAGTATTTAAGGAAGGAACAATTAATGGAGTTTAATATTTTTGTAAAGGCCTGCTGGTCAATGTTGGATAGGTTTTGTACTGTCTAGTAGATATCTTGTCTGCATGAATGCAAGACAAGTCTAGTTGTGCAGATGGGGCGGTGATCACTGATAGAAGCTGGAAGTGTTTTGGATATAGAGAAATTGCTAGGATGGGAGACTAAAATCCAATCAATAATTGATCCATTTTGGTTTCTGGAACTGGTAAAGGTTGGGTGAGTAATTAGTTGAGAAAATCCAAATAGGTTTATACTATATGTAAGTTAAGTTTCTGCCAGTCACTGATGACATCACCTAATATTATTATTTCCATAGAGATATTGTTTGACACCCATGATAGGATATTTTCCAGATCTGATAAGCTATTGCCAGGGGGTATGTATAAAGCTATAATGCAGAGACTTTTATTGTTTAATTTAAGGTAGGTGATCAGTAGCTCAGCTTTGTCAAATGAGGATATGGATTGGTTGTGAGGGGTTAAGGAGATAGAATCAGGATATATTACTGCAACATCACATCCTTTTCTTTTAAGTTGAACAGCTCTGAACATATTAAATCCAGGAGGAGGTACTTTGTTATCTTGTATGTGCTGTTTAAGCCAGATTTTAGTGATTACTCATTTGAAGAAATTGAAAACACTGTCATCTGTGTTAGCATGTCTGGCAGGAGATTTGTGTATATTTGTAAATTAACTTGTATTGTATGTCAGAATGCCTGATTGTGAAAATGTAAATAAGATTTAAAATGTTGAGTCTTTCCCTGTTTAAACAGGATGTTTAAAGAATCTGTCACTACTTTGATATAGTTCTAACTGTGCATTCTAAAGTACAAACTGTGGAGAATCAGCTGAGCAGTGAGTGATGTCATTGGAATGTTCTTGGTTGCTAGGAGATTATTTAAACAGCTGATTTACAGAAAAAATAATCTTTTTTAATAATCTTTTTTTACAGCTGACTGTCATATTTTGAAATTAGACAGTTGAGACTGCTGAAGATGGTTGAGAGAGCAGATTGTGAAGTACAGAGCACTCTGAAGTACTGAGCAGCCATGGTCAACACACCAATTAATGTGACATTCGGCTATATCCCACCAGACTGCTACCAATTAAATGATGCCCCCTACTATCCTGGGTCGTTAACTGAAAAGCTTCAATCTCCACTACTGACTCAAATATGAGACTGTCACTTAAACAGAAGTAATAGTTCATAATTTTCCCCTAAGAGCACAAAAGGAACATATTCTATTTTTCTTGGGACTGGACTTGGATCTGTCCACACAAATGTATCTTCTTATTACACTCTTCAGAGCCAACTGTCCCAGTTTAAGACCTCTGAAATGCTCACACCCAAAGTAAATTTCAATCTCACACATCCAAACACTTCTGAGAAAGACTGATACAGATTTCCAGCTGTGTTTCTTTCCCAAAATAAATACAGAAACAGTGCCACCAGTTAGAGGGTCTTCATGTCCTTCAAAAGGGGTGTCTGATTATGAAAATTAATTATCAAAGTAAATGATAGCTATGATCAGAACAGCCAGGCCTTGGGGCAACCTGGGGAGTACCAAACATGAAGAAGCACTCTCTAACCTCCAAAGAAAAATGCTGGTTTTCAGCCACAATGTAAAATAATGACAAGTAAAAAGTATTACAAAATTGAAAATCAATAACTCTCAATCTTCTTCTTTCAGCTTTTCCCGGTTAGGGGACAACACAGTGGATAACCTGTCTGCTCATGATTGGCAGTGGAGTTTTACAGTGTCAAGTTGCAAGCCCGGCACCCAACCTTTCACAGAAGGCACACACATGCACGCACTCACACCTAGGGCCAATTTAGGGTGTCCAATCCACCTACAACATGTCTTTGGGATGTGGGAGGAAACTGGAGCACATGGAGGAAACCCATGTGACCAGAGGGAGGACATGCAGACTCTGCACAGAAGGCACCCCAGATGAGAATCGAACCAGAGAACCTCTTGCTGTGAGGTGGGAACTCTAACCACTGCACCACCGTGGCTGCCCCTAAAATTAATAACTCTCAATAAACATTAGAATTCAATCAACAGAAATGTAAATCAAACTGCAGGATATAAGTGTGTTATTCAAGAAAAACTCTATCTTAATAAACAAAGTGTTCTGACCTAACTAAAAAAATACTGTCCCTGATCTACTCTAAGATATAATAGCAAGGCCAAGGCAAGCTTACAGTTCCCTTGGTGAGTTCTCTTTTCTTGGTGTGAACTGACTGCTTAGTACTTGACAATCTGCTGTCTCAACTATCTTCAGCAGTCTCAACTGTCTAATTTCAAAATATAACAGTCAGCTGTAAAAAAATATTCTTTTTCTGTCAGTTAGCTGTTTAAATCATCTCTTAACAACCAAGAACATTCCAGTGATATCACTCACTGCTCAGCTGATTCTCCACAGTTTGTACCTTGGAACACTCTTCTCAATCATATGCAGTTAGAACTATATCAAAGCAGTGACATATTCTTTAAACATTCTGCTTAAACAAGGAAAAACTCAACATTTTAAATCTTATTTACATTTTCACAATCAGGCATGCTGACATACAATACAAGTTAATCTAAAAATATGCACAAATCTCCTTCCAGACATGCTAACACAGATGACAGTGTTTTCAATTTCTTCACAACTAGTATGTCAGGAGAATGTACAATTATTCAAGCGGGCAACTCAGAGATTTTATTGCACATGCAATGTGTGTTTAATGAGATAAATTTAAGCATATTTCATGAACTTGGAATATGAATTGATGATGGGAATTGAATGATGTTGGGACCTGGGTTAGGGTTGATGTTACCACAGAGCTGGAGGAATTTCAAGGTCATATAGTAAAGATAAGATTTAATTTTGGTTAAATTGTTAGTAATTTTAATGTTAAACAGGTATAGCTGTGTCTGAAGCAGTTTAGGTTTCACTATACTGTCTGTATGAAAGAGATGAGCAGCGATGGGTAGGGAGTAGTGATTTGTGTTATTGGTGTAAGAGGTAGTGTTTGTAAGAGAGCTTAGCATAGGTCAAATAGGGACTAGATATGATGAAAGTGAAGAGAGGGAGAACAGCATTAGTAATGCAGAACCTATGGTTGGCAAAACGGTTACGGTCTTCATCTCATAAACATAAGATAGAAGGTTTGATCCTTACCTTAGGATATTTGTTGTTGTTGTCTTTTGGCTTTTCCTGGTTAGGGGTTGCCACAGTGGAACTCTGGTCCGCTAATGATTTTCAGTTGATTTTCACGAACGCTGAGGTGCCAGCTCGATGTTCAACCTTCAACGAAGGCACGCCCATTTATGCATGTGTTTTTGAACACCCACCCAACCACGGGGAGGACATGCAGACTCCACATAGAAGGCACTCCCCACACTCCAGCCGGGAATTGAATGGGAGAACCTCTTGCTGTCAGGCAACAATGCTACCGCTGCACCACTGCGAAAGTACTACCTTAGGATATTTGCTTGGCTTAAAATGGCCCTGTAGGGCAGTTGGCCTAATATTCACCTATGATAAGAAAGTAAGGGGAATCATTTTAGATTAAGAATTATTAGATAGGTAATCAGAAAAACTACTTACGTGGATAACTGGAGGAGAGTAGTAAAGTTTGTAGAAATGAAGGAAGGGGACTAGTATGTAGATAGGATGCTAGTATGATATTAATAGAAATATGTTGCGAGACTGACTGTATGGATGAAGAGGGAAGAGCAAACAGAGGAAAGGGTATGTTGTGGATAGGTTTAAATTTAGAGACAGTGGGGTGGTTAAGATTTGGGGGCAGGGAAGGGGAGCAGTGTAACCCTGGAGGGTGAACAGAGTGGGATAACACCCCAGAGACTGAGAATCTTGAGGTAAGTACTCAGAAAACAAATATTAGTGAGACAGCAGAAACTCTATTTAAAATGCTTATTATGGGGTCAGTTAAGTATTGAGAGCACAGTAGTAGGGTATATAAGGTTACATACACAGCATTAAAGAATATAAGCTTAAGGTAGTTATGTACTCATCCTTAACTAAGCACAGTGGAATCAGAAACTGCTTCAAGTACAATTATGAAATTGTTGCAAAACACATAGAATGAAAACAGCTCTATTTTAGTCTTGGTAGGGGTGGAGTGCTAACTGGAGTTACTACTTTTCAGGTGAAGTTCGGTTTGACTTTATACAGGTATGAGACCACATGTGCAGAAGTAGCCAAGGACCAAACATTTTTTCCCCAAAGCCATATATGTAAACCTTCACCACTGTACTGAATGAATATAGCCTTTGACATCCATCTTCCAATTATTTATTGATGTTTGATAATTTGGAAAGTCCGGCTGGAGACTTTTGGATGAGGAATCAATTATTACCAATAAATTTCAGAATGGTATTAAAATGATTGCAAGGAAGGGTAGGAATATAAAAAAATCTAATTGAACAATGTTACAGGAAAGAAAAAGGTGGGGGTATGAAAAAATGTGGCATGTGCACTTTTTGTAAATATATGTATCAAGGTGAACAGGTTAAAATTAATGGTAAAAAGTATTATATTCATCAGAAATTTAATTGCAAATCAAAAGGGGTGGTATACGTAGCTAACTGTAAAAAATGTTCTGCACATTATATAAGAAAAACCATAAGAAAGCTGAAAGAAAGAGTTTATGAGCATTTGTATGCCATAAGGAGGAGGAATTTAGCTAATGCTTTAGCGAAACATACAAAGGCATGTGTTGATCATAAGTTCGAATTTTGTGCCATTCAGCAGATTTATGAGCAACCAAGGGGTGGACCCTGGAGTTTAATTTTAGAAAAAGCTGAATTAAGATGGCAGTTATTATTACAATTGTACTATAAACCAGGTCTTAATGAACAATGTGCCATTAACAGTCTTTTACGGTTAAAAGCTTTGAGTAGATTAACTACTAATTAATAATTAACTTCACTTTTTAATAAGCATAGGATTTATATTCATTAATTTTTATATGTATTTGTCAAAAATTATATATTTTTAGCATAATGTGTGTTTAACAATTTTTTGTACTAACAGCATACTTACATCATTTCCTTTTGAAGTTGTGATTGGGGGCGGTAACAGTTGGTGTACACTAGTATTTAAAGGATTCTCTGTATTAAATGGTGGTCTGATGAAGTTTGCTATTGAGTAGATGAAAAGCGCTTAACCATTTTTAATGTTTAATAAATTTCTGTTTTAGGAAGTATCTGCTATCTTTTCGCTTATTTGTTTTTTGAGAGTCTGTTAGTTTTTGCAAAGTTTCTAGTGGTTTTGCTTTTCAGCGATGGATAGTGGAACATCTACTTCCCCAGTTTTATTTTCACAAGAAGAACAGGGGTGTGATACTACAGAATTACTTGGACTGATACATTCATTGACACAACGTGTGGATTTACTGGCAAGCAGTATTGAGAACATCAGAAATAATGCAGTTCTGCTTTGTGACCAGCAGATGGCAGAAACATCATTCCCAGCTGGGCAGCAACAAGTTCTTCCTGCTGCCAGTGCAGGTAATGGAGTTTATGAAGGAAATAATGCTAATGTTGGGAGTTTGGCGTCTTTTTTTAACTGTTTCTTCTCCCAATGGATTAAATTCATCAATGCAGCAGCAGGAGGGGGTAACCAGGGACTTAATCCACATAATAATGGTTCCCAAGGAGTACATAATGCAAATGCAGTCATGCAGACACTGTCAGGTATGAACTTTCAAACACAGCAAATACATAACCTTAATGCTGGTAGCATGTCTAGTTCTAGTAGCATTAATTGGAAACCTCCTATACTGAATGACTGGTTAGCAAATGGACGTGTGGGACAAGAAGTAGCTACACAAGTAGCTGGAGGGAATAATGCAAAAAATAAATTGGAAGAACTGGATAGGAAACTGTATAAAATGAAAAAGTTGCAATGTGAAAATGTTTATTTGAAGGACTGTGTTACAAATGGGGTGGTTCCAAAAGGGCTTAGAGTATGGCGTTATCCAGCAGGTCTAATTGAGAACTCAGCCCTGCACAATGATTTAATAGCCATGTCTGATAGGCATGGCTTTGAATTATTAGAACTGCTCATTTAATATAACACTAAAGACATTGATTTGTTGTTGGTTGAGTGTAACTCATTGCAAACACAATTGTTGTTGGAAGCGGACTGTGACAGGTACAAGTATGAGTATCAGCATATTTTCACTAGTATTGAGAACAATACTGTGGAATTAAAAAGAAAGAAAAATAAAAAGTTGGCTAGAGACAAGCATCAATACAGCCAAAATTTTGCCTATCCAAGCCCCCACGTGTTTATAATAACAGTAATAATGGTGAACATTTGCAGTTTAATAATAATAATGGAATAGTGTTTGAAGAAAATGAGTAACAAAATGAAAGTGATTTGAGTAATGATGATGACTATGAACAACAGATGTTATGTGATCCTATCTCGCCTACATTCTGTACTGATGGGTTCGGAGCCGATCCTCGGCTCCGACTCGGCACGCTATACTATAGAGCGAAGTCTCTAATTGGCTGAGCTATTCTATATCCCAGGATGCACCACCACTACTTCCCCAGATCTCGTTTGCCGCTTCATAGCAATAGACGTGGTCTCGACTTGGCTGGGCTAAGTACTATTTACTGACTGATTCTCTGTCAGAAAATTTCTAATTTTTCACCCAAAAGCTGTTTTAACAGCTATTTGTCGTTTCTCAGTGTTTTTTTGTGAAAGTTTGTGTAGATTTTGTTAGCGCTGGGTTCCCGCTTTATTTAGTGAGGGGTTTCCTCGCGCTCTACTTCTAGTGTGTCATACCTTGTGTTACTTAACTTTTGTGTAGTAATTTTTATATTTTTCTAGCGTCAATGTCCCGTTTTAGTTAGAGGGACCTTGCCCTCGCGCTTTGCTAGAGCTGTGTTGTAGTTTCTACCTGTGGGCCTATCCTGTTTAAATTAGAGGGATTTGGTACCTTTGTGGTAGTTTTCTTGTTCTGTTTTTTGAGTGTGTCTTGTAGAGATGTTGAAGGAGCACAGGCCTTCGGGTTTTAAAAAATGTACCAAGTGTGGGTACAAGATGTCAATCACAGATGACCATTCTCTATGTGTTTATTGCCTAGGTCCTAAACACCTTCAAGAGTCGTGTAGTGTATGTCACGCTTTTTCTTCTCGTGTCCTCCAAGAGAGGAAAAACAAATTGATTTTGAAGGGGCTCATCACCCCTTCTTTTGAGGAGGCTTTATCTTCTTCCCCCTCTCCTTCCAGGAAGAAGTCGTCTTCGGCTCCGACCAGTCCGTCGGAGCCGACAGCTAAGAAATCAAGGCAGGTTTCTCCGTCGGCTCCACGGACTTCGGAGCCGAGGTCGGAACGGTCTGCCTCGATGCCTCCAGCCTCGACTCCTCTGTCTTCGGAGCCGAGCACTCGAGCATCGAGAGGCGGGTCACCTTCTTCGGCTCCATTGGTTTCGGAGCCGAGAAAGGTCGCTCGCTCAGACTCTTCTACCTCGGCGCCGAAGTCCCCGTTGGCTCTGAGGGAAATTATGGAATCTCCCTCGGCGCCGATATTGCTTGAGACTATTCGGAGCCGGTCCCCTAGTCTTTCGGAACCGGCGGAGAAGTCAACTCGGGCCTGATCGGTCTCTTCTCGGTCTTCAAGGATGTCCGATTTGGATATAGACAGGGTGCTTCAAAGGCTGTTCCAGTCTCCAGTTTTCCAAAAGTTAGTCTCTGCTCCAGCCCAGTCGGCTCCAGAGCCGATTGTCCACCCTGTTGTATTGGTTCCTCTTCCAACAGTCTCGGCACCGTTGGAGTCGGTGCTGGTGAAGCCAGTGGAGGTTCTCGGGTCGGCTCCGACCCTTACTCCAACCCCGACCTTCGGATTGGAGTTCGGTACACGGACCTCCTCGGTCGGCCCCGGGGGTGAAGCTTCGGGTCCGATGCTTTCAGTTCCGAGCCTTCCTCTCTGTGCGTCGGCTGCGGGAGTGCCCTCTACTGTTGTAGCCTCGGGGGTCGGACCTTCCCAGGACTCGGGGGGGGGGGTCCGGCCTTCAGGGCCATGAGGACTGCTTCGGCCAAATCTTCCTTGGCTACCTCCACCATCTCTCCGGCACCTTCCCTTGGCATGGAGACTTGTTCCTTTGTTGTCCCCCTGTCTCAAGACAGCGGAGCCCTGGGGCTTGAGGTCACCCCCATTGGGGATTCCTCCCTTCCTGGGGGTCTTTCCAAGGCTTCTTTGGAGGAACCTCCCAGGAAGAGACAGTGTAAGAGGAAGCACGTCGACTCGCCTGATGAGTCTCTCACCTCGGACACCGACCTCGATAATGTGGAGGGGTCCCCCAAGTCATCCTCGGATGATGTCTCCTTTGTAGAAATCTTAGAAATCCTCAAGCAACGAGGTGACTGGCAGTCCAAACCCCCTTCAACTGAGGAGTCGGTATTCCTCAAGGCCTTTGGGGCTTAGCCTTCCACCTCCTGGGTGTCTCCACCCTTCGATGAGCTCCTGGATTTGATCTCTCGAAGGGCGTGGGAGCACCCGGATTCTGTGGAACCGGTGCCAGCTCCCCCGAATAAATTTCTGTCAGCCCCCCCTGGAAAGGAATTCTTATCTAAAGGTGTGGCCGTAGATGCCCTAGTGGTGGCATCTGCTACCCAGCAAGATGTGACAGAGGCTTCGACGTCCATCCATCCTCCTAATAAAGAGTCCAGGAGTATGGATCGGTACGGGAAGCGCACCCTTACTTCAGCAGCCTTTACTTTAAGGTCTCTGAATTACCTTATGCACTTCACCAGACTTCAGAGGGATCTGGTCAAAGAACTTTCAGATACCCTCTCTGGTAACCTACCTGAGCAGTTGGCCCAGACGGTTAGCTCTCAGTTGGCTACTCTATCATCAATATCGAACTCGTCCATGAGGCTCATTTCATATGCGGCCGAAGGGGCGAGTAGGGCGGTGGGTACAGGTGTTGCTCTACGGAGACAAGCCTGGCTCCGCCTGTGTCATTTTGCGGAGGCCTTCAAGTCTTCCTTTGCCGACGCTCCCTTTGATGGGTCCTCCTTGTGTGGACCCAAGGTAAAGGACACCTTGACCTGCTGTGAACAAGAGGGTAAGAGTTTGACTGCCGTAGGGGCACGGTTTTCCACTCCCTTCCGGCCTTATCCCAAGGCTAGAAGAGGGGGGAAAATGTGGTTCTGCAAATCTCAGAAGACTTACCCCTCACAGCAGGATGATCCCCCTTCTAGAGGCAGAGGAGGGGGAGATTTTTCAGGAAGACGCCGTCCCAGAGGCGGCAGAGGCCCCCGCAACACTGGAGACCGTGAGTCCTTTCATGGCTCCTCAACCTTCCAGCATCCCTGAAGGATTGCCCGACTGTGCCGCTCCAGAGCCAGTCGGGGGTCGTTTTTCGAGGCACCTAAAGGCCTGGGAGAATATCACTCAGGACTGATGGGTGCTCCGAATTATTGCCGGAGGTTACAACATCCCCTTTTCTCAGCCCCCCCCACCATCCCGGAAAATCCCGGACCCACCACCCAGTCAACGGGATCTCGCAGCCATCGAAATTTCAAAGCTGCTTCAAAAAGGAGTCATCCAACCGGTCCCCGAAGACCAGACCGGATTAGGGACTTACTCAAGATTCTTTTTGGTGCCAAAAAAGACCAGGGACATGAGGCCCATCTTGGATCTCAGCAAACTCAACCGTTCTGTCAAGAAGTCCAAGTTTGGTCACCTTACAATCCATTCTCCTGCTGCTTGAGGAAGGTGTTTGGATGTGCTCCATAGATCTCAAGGACGCCTATTATCATATCCTGATAGGTCAGGCGTCCAGGAGACACTTGCGCTTCAGCCTGGGAGACAGTCATTTCCAGTTCCAGACTGCCCTTTGGTCTCACCACAGCCCCCAGGGTGTTCACCAAATGTTTGGCAGTGGTGACTGCTCACCTGAGAAGTCTAGGATTCCAGGTGTTTCCATACCTAGACGACTGGCTCCTAACTGCCACTTCCAGGCGTCTACTCTTACAGAACCTAGCAGCCACTATATCTCTAGGCAACTCCCTAGGAATCACCTTCAATTGGGAAAAGTCTGTGTTGCTGCCATCTCAGCGCATACGATTTATCGGAGTAGAGATAGACTCAAAGCAAATGCGGGTCTATCTTCCTACAGAGAGGATAGAAATATTACAATCTCAAGTCCGAGCATTGCTCCTCAAACGCTGAGCCTCAGCCAGGATGGTCCTACAACTGTTGGGTTCCATGTCGGCTACTGTTCTCCTAGTTCCCTTAGCAAGATTGCATATGAGGATTCTCCAGTGGCTCCTGTCAGTCCAGTGGTCGTATCAGGATCTCCCTCTCAGTCACCTCGTTATGATCATGGAGACGTGCAAACAGGACCTCCGTTGGTGGCTTCTTTCCTCCAACCTGGATCAGGAGCGACCCTTCGTTCCTCCACCTCCAGTGGCCACTTTGACTACGGACGCCTCCCAGATGGGGTGGGGGGGACATTACCTGGGCAGGTCAGTCCAAGGCAAGTGGCACCCCGATGAGAGTTCCCTCCACATCAACATACTGGAAATGAGGGCGGTGCTTCTATCGCTACAAGCACTACACAGTTACCTCCCCCAGGGCATGATTGCCATTCAGTCCGACAACATGTCAGTAGTCTGGTACCTGAACAAGCAGGGAGGGACCAGGTCCTATCCCCTTTGCAGAGAGGCCATGAAAGTATGGTATTGGGCGATTGCAACCAACCATTTCTTGGTAGCAACACACATTCCGGGGAGATCCAATGTGATAGCCGACAGACTGAGCAGAACTATTCTCTCCCCGCACGAGTGGTCTCTGAATGACAGAGTGGCAACTCAGTTCTTCAGAAGATGGGGAACTCCTTGTTGCGACCTCTTTGCAACTCCTGTCAGCACGAAATGTCTACAGTTCTTCTCTCTCACCCCAGTTCTGGGGGGGTTTCCCAAGGACGCCCTAGTCCAAGCTTGGCCCACCGGCTTACTGTACGCCTTTCCACTGGTTCCCCTTCTTCCCAGGGTGATCCAGAAGGTGATTCACTTGCAGTGCAAGATGATTTTAGTTGCCCCATACTGGCCTCATCAAGTCTGGCTGCCCTTTCTTCGGAAATACGCACTGGATGGTCCATGGTTCCTGGACCAGGTTCCAGACCTCTTGATCCACCAGTCGGGACAGCTTCATCAGTCCCTTCACTCGTTGAGGTTAACAGCTTGGCTCCTCCACTTCCGACCTTAGTCGGGAACCAGATTTTGGACTCGGAAGTCATACATATCTTGTCCTCGGCCCACAATTCGACTAAAAAAATGTATAACAGCAAATGGAAAAGATTCACAATTTGGGCCCAACTCCGGGGATTAGATCCCACTACTGCTCCGGTGTCAGAAGTTTTGAAATTTTTAGCTTCTTTATTCAATCAAGGTTCTTCAGTCTCTACCATCAAGGTTCAATTGGCAGCTATTTCTAATTTTCATGAAAGTATAGACCCACATTTGATGAGCAATAAGTTGTGTAAAGCCTTCATGAAAGGTGCTGGGTTGCTACGACCTCCGGTTTCTCATCCCGCTCCACCATGGGATCTTAATTTCGTATTAGGTGCTTTGACCTCTTCCCCCTTCGAACCGGCAGCAACTTGTGACTTGAAATTTCTTTCTTGGAAGACTGCTTTTTTGGTGGCAATTACATCAGCCAGAAGGGTTTCAGAACTTCAAGCCCTATGTGTCAAACCACCGTACCTGGTTTTTCACAAGGATAGAGTATCCCTCAGGCCTAATCCATCCTTTGTTCCCAAAGTTTGTTCTAGTTTTTGTCTTCAACAGTCATTGGAACTCCCAGTTTTCTTCCCAAACTACTCAGACAGAGCGGAATACATCTTCCATTCATTGGATGTTCACAGGCAGTTGCGTTTCTACTTACGACGCACGAAACACGGAAAACAGATCAGTTGTTTGTGTCCTTTTCGGACAATAAATTGGGCAAAGCCGTCACAAAGGTCACCATTGCCAAGTGGATCAGAGACTGTATCAGTCATACTTACCTTCTTTCTAATAGAGAGCTTACAACCACTGTGAAAGCTCATTCTACAAGGGCTATGGCTACTTCGACAGCCTTTCATTCCAAGCTTGCCATTGGTGACATTTGTGCTGTGGCTACCTGGACTTCTCCTCACACCTTCATTTCTCATTACAAATTGGATGTGGCATCTCGGGGGCGAGCTTCCTTCAGTTCCACAGTTCTCAGGAGTGTTTTCCAGTGGCTCCGAACCCATCAGTACAGAATGTAGGCGAGATGGACCCCAAGCATCTAAAGTTATGGTAAGTACATAACTAAAAGTTTCCACCTTTAAGGCGGTCCGAAAGGATCAGGAATAGGAACTATAATTATGGTAACAATCGTGGTAATGGTCCCAATCAAGATTTTTATACCCCTTCCGGAAGGAATCAGAAGAGGCGGGGGCAACGGGGACACGGACAATACCCGAGGAATGATTATTAACTGAATGTACTGGTCAACTGAGTTCTATTGAAACTGATGGTACTAATGGTATCTCAGATGAAGGTGGACAACAAAAAACTATGGCTATTTTTAATGAGGCACATGATTTTAAAATTTATAATTTTTCTTGTACATTTTTTGATCAGGAGATGTCTGATTTCTTAAGCAAAGGTTTAACTTTTGTTCCTGCCTCTAAGGCAAGTTTAGCTATGGTACTCATGGATTTTAAACTATTTCTAAGGAAACTGAATTTTAGAATTATATTTGGTGACAATCACAACCATTCTGATATGCAATTGCATACCACCAGTACTTTTAACCCACCGTTACATCCAGCTTTAATTTTGTATGAGAAGGCTTGTGAAACTGATATTAGACCTCAAAATCCACTCTTGAGGCACTCCTAAAAATGGAGAACATTGATATCTGTGCAGTAACAGACCTGGTTCAAGGCTACAGAGAGCACCCCTGCAATACCAGGCTATAACTCTTACCACACTTTTCGGCCACCAAACCAGGACCAAAACACTAAAGGTGGAGGAGTGTCAATATTCACCAAGGATATTCACACCACCAGGCTAGTTGCCCAACACAATGCATCTGAAATTCTCCAGATGCAACTAAAACTAGGTAAGACTGTAATCTAAACTGCAGCTTGCTAAAGATCCCCCACCATACCCCAAGATTCTCAATACACCTTTCTAAACATACTGGAAAATATTAAGATAGAACCAAACACCCTAATACTGGGTGATATTAACTACCCTGCTATTAACTGGGAAAATTACTCATGTACCAACACCTTTGTCCAGTGGTTCTTGGCATTCATTAATTCCAATGCCCTGGATCAACTAATCCATAGTCCCACCAGGGGCTCCAATACCCTAGACCTGGTCATTACCAACATGGGAAATTGATGCTCCATACCTATGGTCACCCCCCCCCTTGTTAGTTAGGTCTGACCATAAGCTAATCACCTTTAACATCCACATCCCACCCCCACCCCCCAGTAAGGAAATCTCCATAAAAAACTTCTCCAAAGCCAACTTCATGCTACTCAAGTCAGAAGTGACAAACTTCATGACACCCATGCAGACTGGAACTGAAAGTTCAACTGCTGAATCCTATACTAAGGCACTGTACGAGCACATCCACTCATGCATGAATCGTGCCATCCCAAATAGAAGCAAGATGCTCTCATCCAAAAAAAAAGTAAGCCAATCTGCTGGTCCCCTGCCATAAACAGAAACTGAGATCCCTCATAAAATCCTCCAAAGCTAGTTATGAAAATAAAATTGCCAAAGATTCCAAAGACAACCACAAGGCATTCTATAACTATGTCAAGAATCTAAATAGCAATGCTCAGATCTGCTCTGAGCTGAAACAGAATGGCATTAAATATACCGATCCCAAGGATATTGCCAATATCCTGGCAGATCGACTCAGTGCCAACTTCACCCCCCCCCTCACCCCCTAAATGGCCCATCTCAATACCGGAAGATTGCCAAATTCCGGTAATAATGGCCACACAGGTAAAAAACGCACTCTCCAAAGCTAAGAATACAGCATCCATGGGACCAGATGACATCCCAGGCTGTGTACTACATGAACTGCAATATGAACTGGCACCTCACCTAAGTGTCATGTTTAATCATAGCCTCACCTCAGGTTTCGTGCCCACTGAGTGGAGCAGAGCTACAGTTATCCCACTCCACAAAGGAGGATCCACCTTGGATCCTGGAAACTACCATTCCATCAGTCTGATGAGCCTTGCCTGCAAGGCCCTGGAGCGTATTATAATGGAAATTATAAACAAAGACACTGGCCACCTTCAAACACTGGACCCCACCTAGTTTGGGTTCATGAAGGGCCGATCTTATCTCCTGAACCTGACTGACTTCTTCAAATCAGTCTCCAGAGCCATGGACAAGAGTAGGGCAGTCCAAACAGCCTATCTAGACCTTGCCAAGGCCTTTGACACCATCCCCCACTCTGGAATCATAGATAAACTTACTAAGCTGGGCATTAATACGTACGTCACCAAATGGGCTGCTAACTGGCTTACTGATAGAACCCACACTGTAAAAGTAGCCGACTCCAAATCCAGCTCCAGACAAGTGACAAATGGAGTACCTCAAGGCTCAGTCCTGGGACTGTTCTTGTTTGGCATCTACTTCTCTGAAGTACTGGCCAACACTAAGGGACTCTGGCTAACAAAGTTTGCAGATGACTGCAAACTGGGGGCCATTATTGAATCCCCAAATGATGTGGATACTCTACAAAAGTACCTTACAGAAACAGATGCTTGGTGCCAGAGCCATGGGCTCAAGCTCAATGCCAAGAAATGTATAGTTATCCCCTTTGGGAAAAAACATGTACCCATGAATTAGCATATAGGTGGCAGTTCACTAAACACCGAAAGTGTGATAAGAGACTTAGGGACACAGGTGGACAGTGGTCTCACCTTTGATAACAACATCGCCACAACAGTCAGGAAATCCTTCTGTGTGGCACACCTCATCACTAAGGGCTTTTTATCCAGAAAAAAGGAGGTCATTGTCCCACTATACTCATCCCTCTTTAGACCCATTATAGAATACAACGTCCTGTTTGGTATATACCTCTCAAGACATCTGCAACAACTGGAAAGAGCGCAGAAATACCTCACTAAAAGAATCACAGGCCTAAAGAAGATGCCCTACGCTGACTGCCTTAAAAAACTCCAGCTATACTCTGTCACATATCGTCTACTCAGAGGCAATCTCTGCTTAACATACAAGGCCATGTCAAACCCAGAGCAGTTGGACATGCTACACTTAAAGAAATCCCAATCCCTCAGAGCCACATGCTCCAGGGATCTAAACCTTGTTGTCACAATAAACAAAACATGCTGGATGGATAGGTTCCTGACCCAGAGATTCCCCAGACTCTGGAATAGATTGCCCATACATGTCAAGCAGAGTGCCCCTCTGTCCCTCTTCAAAAGGAACCTTGACGATTGGATGGGAGAAAGGAAATTCACCACGGGGATTATGTCAGTCACCCTGCTTGACAGGGGTCCAGGAAAGTAAACAGTGTGGGAAGAAATAGCCAGGGAATTGTTATGCTAGGCTTGTATAGGCCCTAGGGCTGATAGCCTAGTACCAGCCTATGAACCTATAAGACATCTGTTAAGCAATAAGCATGTCCATTTGAAAGACAATTTGAGTTCTAATGAAAGGGAATTACTTGTATTTTTAATGCAACAGAATATTAGAATCATGAAGCCATATAAGGGGGGGGGGGGACTGGTGGTAATGGATGTTTTTGATTATAATGATAAAATAACGCAGATACTTTACACAGCCACATATGAAGAAGTTAGCAGAAATGCACTTAATGTAGCATATAAGAAGACTGAAGTATTTCTTACTGACTTGTTTCTTGAAAATAGAATCAACATTGACACCTATAATTATTTACACATTATTGCACCTACCATTCCTTGTATTTTTGGCTCACCTAAGATACATAAAGATATAACCAATCCACCACCAAGACCAATAGAGGATGGGCGCAACTCTATAACTTATGCATGTGCCAAATTTTTAGATTGTAAATTGAAAGGTTACTTGGATGGTCAAAAGCAAATCTGTAGAGATTCTTGGCATTTTCTCAGCCTTGTTACTGCAGGATGTTCTAATGTTAATGATAGATGTAAAATATCTTTTCTCTGTGATTCCCAAGTAGGAAGGTGTAAATATGATAGAAGAGTTTCTGTTTGAACAAGGAGTACCACGCATTGACATTAACTTATATGTTGATCTATTTGAAGTGGTTTTGACCAACAATTATATTATGGAGGAAGGCATTGCACTTTTACAGTTCAGCCATTGTCAGATATGTTGGTGCCCCCAGAACCACAGGGCTTATGTGCATGTTATTTTTGTAAACTCAGTTGTAGATATCAGCCATCATTAGCCGCATTGGAATCCCCAGAACCACAGGATCCCAGCACACTGATTTTGTTGTAAACACAGATGTGGATATCAGCAGGCATATTAGGACTCTCAGAACCACAGGGCCACAGCACACTGATTTTGTTTTAAACACAACTGCAAATGAGAGTGGTGTGCAGCTGTCATCCTCAAGACTGAACAATATGTTAGTCCTGAGATGGCAGAGAGGTTGGGATGCTAGACTCAGCAAATGGCAGGTGGAAGGCAACAGTGGTTATAAGGAACAGTAATATGGATGCCTTCTAAATAGCATGACCTATGACCTATCAAACCCTTTGGAATTGCTATTTAACTGTATCCTCCCAACAGGTTTTGCACCTCATGAATGGAGAACAACAACAGTCATCCCTCAGCACAAAGCTGGGCCATGTACAGACCCTGGAAACTACAGACCCAAGTCTCACTAGTCTTAAATGTAAAGCCATGGAAAGAGTTATCATGTAAATGATCAATAGTGATATAGAAAACTTCCAGACACTGGTCCCAACCCATTTTGGTTTTGTCAAGGGCAGGTCATGCCTTCTCAACCTGGTGGACTTCTTTGAGAAGGTCACCAAAGCAATGCATGAGAGCAAAATGGTTCACACGGCCTGTCTTGACCTGGCCAAGGCATTTGATACAATACCCCGCTCGGGCATTGTTGACAAACTCAAGAGGTTAGATCCAAACCTGCATGTCACCTGGTGGATAACCAACTTGCTCACAGACAGGACCCAGGAAGTTAGAATTGCGGACTCCACCTTTACAAAGAGGCCAGTCACAAGTAGAGTCCCTCAGGAATCAGTCCTTGGACCACTCCTTTTTGGCATCTACTTCTCTGAAGTCAAGGCCAATGTCAATAGTCACTGGCTGACTAAATTTGCAGATGATTGCAAATTACATCTGTCATTGAATTTCACACTGACACAAATATTCTCCAGGAAGGACTGACACAGCCAAACAACTTGTATCAGAGCCAAGAACTAAAATTAAATGACAAGAAATGCATAATAGTATTCTTCAGGTAGTCATCCACCCCTGGTAACTATCATATTGACAACATACCCCTTAGAGATGACCCAGTAGTTAGGGACTTGGGGACACACATTGACAGTAATCTAGCCTTTGACCATTACATGTTTACAGTAGTAAGGAAAATCATTATGTGTTGTGCAACTTATATGGCATCTAAGTCCAAGGAAGTCATTGTTCCACTGTATTCGGCATTCAGTAGACCTATCACCGAGTGCAGTGTGCCCTTTAGTATGCACCTAATCAGGTATATCCAACAATTGGAACATCCACAGAGGTTTTCACTAAATGAATACAGGGTGTAAGTAAACTGTCTTATGCAGACCACGAAACCACAATCTCCTCCAACTACAAACTGAAATACAACTCTGACCACTGAAAATTGAACCGACTGTGTAGAAGAAGAAAACCACTTGGATAAAACAGATATTTTTTATTCTCTCTAGCACTTCGGTGTTACCACCTTCCAGGAGTATCAAACCTTTTTCAATTTTCAGTGTTCAGAGTTGTATTTCAGTCTGTCTTATGCATTCTATCTCCTACAGGCTTTTGAGGGGAGATCTATGCCTGGCACACAGGGCATTGTTAGAGCCCATTCTGATAGACCTCCTGCATATCCACAAAACAGGCAGCATCAGAATTAGCCTTCTAAAGACTTGCACCTTGCCAGGGATATAAACAGGACCTGGTAGAGACACAGATATGTATCCCAGAAACTACCCCATCTCTGGAACAGGGTCCCCATCCATGTGCAGCAGAGTTCCTCCCTAACCAAATTTAAGTGTAACTTGGATAACTGGATTGGTAGCAAAAAATTCATTCCTGGTTTTAGCACTCATGTCCCTGATCAACCCAGGCAACCTGTAAATGATTCATTTCCCAGGCCCCTGCTTGTAAATGTTTAATCTGCCAAGCCCCTGCTTACACTTATCAAGGGTATCAGAACTTGTCAGAGATTTGGGATACATGGGTAGGTTTAAAAAGGCCCTTGTGGTTGTTAGCCTAGTAAACACATATGAACCTATGGACCTATATGGCTGATGTAGGCTGAAGTGTACTAGTATCTATATGCACAAAGTGACAGTTTTGGAGACAATGTCGGAAGAAAACACGGACCAGTATGTTCAGAGTTCAGCTGTAGATTGGTGAGATACACTAGGCACTATGCAGTTATAGAAAGTGTGAGAAGTCATGGTGAATGAACCCTTGAACAACAAATATCAAATGATTGTTTCATTCAGACTGGAGTGGAGGAAGGGAAATGAAAATTAGAATAAGGAGCTTTAAGAAGTAACATATATACAACATGAAATTATTACCAGGTTAACTGGGGGACTGGAAAGTAAAGATAGTTGTAGGAAGCAGCTAAGGTAAGAATACAGAGACTATGAATGTCAGATGAATGAAGACAAAGCTGTCACAACTTTTCAGACAAGTAAGAAATGCCAGTTTAAGACAAGTTGTGTGCTTACAGTTGGAACAGAATGGATAAGGAAGGATGAGCGTAACATACTAAAAAAGGAGTCTTGACAAGTAGGCCAAGAAGATACGTAAGGTATGCAGAGGAGACGTACATATGGAGCCAGGTGGGCAAGCAGATGAAACTGATAGATTATAAGTTTATAGGTGCATACCAGGCTAATGACCAGTGGGGCTTTATAGGCCTAGCCAAGCATCCTGATTGTATTCTGCAGGTTTATGTGCCTTAGAGGTTATTTTAAAGGGTATATGTAAGTTAGGGCAAGATTCACAGGCTAGCTCTGTCTATCACAGATGTAGGTGCTAGACCTAGGTGTATTTACAATTTCCCATCCACTGGTCCAGGTTTCTCTTGAATACTGTTAGAGATGAGAGGTCTGTTGCCAAGAAGGTGAATTCTCTGAGACACATACCTGTCCTTTAAATAGTTAAATAGGAAAAAAACAAATAGTGCAACAATTTACAAAGGTGTCTACTATAGATAAAAAATAAAAAGATAATAAATTTGTTTATGAAGTCATCTTTGAGGAAGCTGCTTGGACAGCTTACTCAGTTTGTGGATTTGCTGACTCCTGTTTGCTCTACTTTAGCTTCGTCATTAACAGCCAGTTCTTTACCAAGCATCCAGTAGGCGGGGCAACCTCCAACTAAAGGCACACATTGTAAACAAGCTGCTCGGCATGTTAATAGCATTTCTCTGAACACTGGTGATTGCCTTAAAAAGGATTATGATTTTCAGAAGATGCCGTCTCTGCTTGCAGATAGCAGCCAAGAGAATGGACAAGGAGAATGGAACGATAATGCTTTGCAACGTGGGGACAAAGATGTAGGTGACATCGCATAGTCTTGAATAATTGTGAAATGGATTTGAATTCTTGGCTCAAGTGTTAATATAATTCTAATGACAATTTATTAGGTAATTGTAGACAGAATGATAATAACCATAATTTTGGATACATGAAAAATGTGAGAAGTTCATAGTCATGTATATTTAAATATAGATTGTTGAGTATTGACAATTTGTACCTGAATGAATGTTTAAAATGTGGTGTTGTACCTAAAGGCTTGAGAATGTGGAAGTATCCAAACAATGTTAGAGAAGGTTCAGACTTCCACACGGAATTAATTACTATCTTTGACAGAAGTGGTATGGAAGTACTAAGGGCCTTATTTAGGAATAATGAGAAGTAGATGAGTTGCATTTTGAATGAAACAGAAACTGTTAATTTAAAAATAGTTACAACCTACATTTTTCAGTAGAAGAATACTGGAAAAATATTATGAAGTTAAGAATTATATTGATAAAAACTGACAAGGGATTATTAACCGAAAAAAGAAGCATGAAAGTGAGGGGATAGAATATTCGAGGAATGTTGTTACCCTAAACCAAGGGGTTATTCAAGCCACAAAATTAGGGGTGAGTATTTTAGGAGCAATAGAAATGATAATGGTTTTAATGGTAGTTTCACTGATGAACAAGCTAATTATGAAGTTATGGAGAACAGTTTCAATAACTAAGACCCTTTAGAGTACCCCCCCTCCGCAGATCAGAGAGGCTGAGAAACAAGCACCCTCAGAGACACAATTACAATTACGATCAATGGAGGGGATGAAATAAGGGTGGTACTGAATGCGACTGACAATGTAAATGAGGAACATCATGAGAATGGTACTAAGATTATTAGGGAAGGTTTTAAATTGACTTATTTAGGGTAGAACATTTTTTGCTATAGTGAAGTGGAAGTGAATGAAGCACATTTTGACTTGATGAAGGGGTTTAACTTTGTTCCAAGAAAGAAGTGTGATATTAGCAAACTCATTATTGACCTAAAATTATTTTTACATAAAAATAATTTTGAATTAATTTATGGTAGTTATGACAACAGAATGAACTAAGAAAGAAAAGTACTTACAATCCACCCTTACACCTTCCGTTAAAAAAAAATTGAGATATTTGTTGAAAATGAACTGAGGAAGGGTGTTTTGGGTAACAGAATCTCCCCAAATTTTCCAGTGGGTGAAAGAAATGTGATGGAAGATCATAGGAAAAAAATAGTTTGGTAAGGGTAATGAAACCCAGTAAAGGGGAATAACAGTATTAATGAACAAAACAGACTATGAAGAAAAAAATGATAGCATTGGATGATGTGAATAAATATGTTAGAGTTTCCCTTAATGAGATTAATGTAGTTTACAAATGAATATACATTGTTTTGAAAGATCTATTATTGGAAGGGACTATTGATCAAGATCCCTTTTCTTTTCTGTATAATGATAAACTTAGGGTTCCATCGGTTTTTTAGATCCCCAAGGTGCATAAAAATCCCTTGGCTCCACCCCTGAGACTGATAGATTCAGCTCAGGGTTCAGTAGCTGCCCACCTAGTGATATTTTTGGATGTGAAATTAAAAAGGATCCCCTTGAATGATGGAAATGTTTTAAAGGATTCCTGGGATCTTTTGAGGAGTGTAAAACCTGAAATGTATTAGGGAACAGATGTTTTTTTGTAACAATCAATATTATTGATTTGTTTGGTTGTATCCCACATGTGGATGGTCTTAAGTGGTTTGAACAAGCCCTTACAATGTTTGGAAATTTAACCCATGATGAATTTTGTCTTTGTTTAATCCTTATTGAGCTGGTTCTTAAAAATAATGATATAGTTTTTGAGAGTGAATTTTTCCAACAAAAAAGCGGAGTGGCTATGGAGGCAAGGTGTACCCCCCCCCCCCTTTATGCCAATATGATTTTGATGGTTTGGGAACAACTGTATATTTTTAATAGTAAATTTAAGGATTGTTGGATTTTATACAAAAAGTTCCTGGATGATATAATTATTTTTTGGCTGGAAACGGAAGCGAAACTGAGAGAATTTTTAGATTATATTTCCGGTACAACCTTTTTATGTTTTACATATCACTTTGATGCTTTTAGTATGAATTACCTGGCTGTTACTCTATATAAGTACAAAGAGGGTTTTGAGTCTATGGTGTTTAGGAAAGAGACATATTGAAATTCCCTACTTCATTACACAAGTGCACACCTCCATCATCAGAAACTTAGTATTATCAAGGGACAATTTGTACGTATTAGTAGAATACGTTCCAATGACCAAGATTTTGAAAATGAGTGTGAAATTTTAAGAGGTATGTTTCTGGAAAGGGGATACCCAGAAGAGTTAATAGAAATGTTCATAGTGATGTTCTGATTGGTAGGGGTAACAGGTTTAAATCTTTGTTAGGATTGGAAATTATGGATCTGGTTGAGCAGGTTGGGGATCAAACCAGGCACATGGAATGATCAATTGAGCATGGCTAGGAAGGTGCCTTCATTATGGAATGTAATGGTGACTCAGGGGTTATTAAAATATTTTGTTAAAGAAATGGGATAGATTTGCCTTTTTATCTGACCTTGGGGGTATATTTAACAACCCACTTGAGATTATTTATAGTCGGGGTCTCAACATGAAAGATTTGTTAGAGCGTTCCATCCAAAATTATGGTAAACAGAGGAAAGTTGGAACATTTAAATGCATTTTTTTGCCCACAATGTAGGTTTATTATTAATAGAGATGCTTTACTGCTGGAAGCCAGAGATATGTATCTAACAAGTAAAATCCATAGCTCCTGTGATTCCAGTGGTTTAGTATATTTAGCTATATGCCTACAATGTACAGCATTTTATGTGGGCAAGACTGAGAGGAAGTTGAGGAAATAATCTATGCTATGAGCGTACCTACAATATATGTACTAAGAATTTGAAGAGTGTATTATATAAACATACTCTGACATACATTAACAATAAATTTTTACTTTTTGTTTTGGAAGAAATACCCACAGACATAAGGAGAGGACTTTGGGTGGCTAGAATTGAGTACCGTGAGGTTTATTGGCAGATTTTTTAGAAGCAAACAAGCCCCCCCCCGGTCTCAATGACATTGTCTCTTTAGCCCCTGTTTTGAAGTTAAGAGCTGCAAGGTTGTAAGAAATTGAGCTATTAAATTTCAGATCAAAACAGAGTAAAGACAAGATGAATTGAACTAATAACAAAAATTATGTGCTTCTGTTGTACCTCTGTTGTATTTTAATGGGTAGGTTTAGATAGTTGTAATGGATTATTTTGACACTAGATGGTGCTACTGTATTCTTTTTTGTACTTGATGAATTGGAATTATATTTATAAATTCCAGTGTATTTTAATTTAGATGAATATAATATACAGTAATATTAGTAAGATGTTTTAGGGTAAAATGTGCTTTATGAAACTACTTTTAAGAAAAACTAAGTTTATATATTTTTTATTTTGTTTATGATTAAGTTTTTGTTATTTAATTTGATTAGTAAATTAGGTTTTAATTGCTGCATGACTCCTGTTGGCGGTTTAGAAATGACCAATGGTATATTAATGGTTTAGTGGGATTGGTGAGCATTTTAGCATCTGATGAATGAAAAAATTACATGGAGCTGCTTACTGCTTGGTGTGATGGATTTGAAGTGTTCTTAAGACACTCAGTCTTGCTGGCTGGATTCTGCTAAAATTCAAAGTCTGGTTATATTTGCATTCACAGTCTGTTGCATACAGAAACTTGCAGAATATACACTGATGAGAGAATATACTTTGCAGCATCAACTTTAGAGAGCAGTAACAAATAACTTTTTATAATAAATCAAACGGAACCACGTTGCAGCTTAAAAGTACTGTTCCAACTTTACTTCTCATATAGTACAGATGATGTGAGAGATATAACATTTACCTTAGGACTTGTGTCCCTATCATACCTCTAACATAACTGGATTTATACAGCTCTTTATATACAGTTTTAGTCCTGTAGAAACAATACTAAGCTTCCTTGTTTAACAATGTCTTGTAAAAGACCAGCTTTTCTGACAGTGTGAATATCCTGTAACAGTGTCCTGATGTCCATGTAGAAAAACATATTTTTGAGGAAACACATTGTTCTGTATTCTATTTGGATCTGTGTATATGAACATATGTTCTTGTACCAATGCTGATAAGCATATCCTGTTTTTTATGCAGAAAAACATATTTTTAGAAAACACATTGTCAGAGATCAGCTTTTCTGACAGTGTGAACATCCTGTATTTTATTTGGATCTTTGTATAAAAACATCTGTTCTTGTGCCATATCCTGTTTTTCCATGCAGAAAAACATATTTTTGAGAAAACACATTGTCACAGTGTCATAAACATATCCTGTTGTTTTAGGAAACATATTGTGTCCATCCTGTTATTTTAGGAAACATATTGTGTCCATTTTTATATGCAGAATAACATGTCATTGTTCTTTAAAAGCAGATTTTGCATTTTTGTTCTTGCATACATCCTGTTTGAGTCTGTAAGGGAAAAATGTCCATTCAGCAGATTCCTTTTCCAAGCCATGGTAATTTAGTATGGATGCTGATTACATATTACTAAACTCTATTTCTACATTTAAGCAAGCTTTATCTTATACATTATTTATGTTGCATAATTGCAGCAAAATTACTTTCAACCTTAGTATATTGTTGAGCACACTCTAACAATTCCGTCTTTTTTATTTTAAACTAGAGAAATAAATTCCGCATTATTTGGTAATACTTTTTCATTATGACAATTAACAACAATAACTTGACTAGCTTTTGCTAAGCAGACTTTAATACATGTAAATAATATGCAACCAAGCATTACAATAACAATAAAAGAAATTAAAAATACAGTGATTTTTCCTGTCCATCCTGTAAATATATTACTAAACCATTCACTCCAGTCATCATTCCAGTTTTTTCTAGTATGTTGAGACACTTGTGCAATCACTTCTAAATGTGCTTTTACAGATTCTGTTTTGTCTGGAATAAATGTACAACATTGTTCTCCTATTAAAACACATGTACCCCCTTGTGATGCTAATATGTAATCTAATGCCATTCGATTTTGCAAAACCATAGTTCGTATTGCTGTCATTTCAACAGTAATGTCAAGGACTGCATTGAAAGTGGCATCTGCCAATACCTCAACTAGTTTAGATAGTTTTCTCAGTTCCCAGATGGCTTTTGCAGCCCTGTACCAAGGGAAAATACCTGCTCCAGAGATTACATCATCTCCTAAATCCATATCTTTTAATTTAATATAATCAAGATTTTGATTATATATACGTGATGTATCTAAGGTGTCTACTGGATTTTCTGGACTTTCAATTACAGGTAATATATCCCTTTTCTTTTTTGTATTCCTAATGTTTCCTTTTGGTAACTCTTTTACATGATGCATTGCTGGTACCACTAATCCTATATAACAGGTGCCATCCCATCCCTTTGGTAACCATTTATAAGCATATTTACCACAGATGTAATATAACCCATCTGATAGAGCAACACTGCTATTTACCAGACTGCCATTTACTTGCCCCATAGTAGGAGTTTTATCATGTACAACTGTAAAGTTTTTATCTGTTTTACTTCTCCAGCATGTAATATTAGTTTTACAGTCATTTTTGTCATTTTTATGAAAAGTGAAATACTGCTGTGTCACTTAGTATTAACTGACCCTTAATTGGTATTAAAATAGGAAAACCATGAGAAAATACTCCACGTACTGGTATGTGGTTGTGAAAATTTATCATTTCAATTGTTTGAATACAATTGCTATTACCCACTGGAACAGTTCCATTTTGTTGAAAACATGTGATCCCCTGTACTATAGCAGATAACTGTACTCTTGCTTTACATAATTGTACATTCATAACTTGATCTCTTGTTTCATTTATTAATACTCTCCAACTACTAAGAGAATTTAGTGGAATAGGTATTAGAGGCATTACCCCTGTTATTTTTGGTATTAAACTACATACCCAACAATTAGAGACATTCATGCTTTTTGCATACCAACATTGTCTTGCTAAGAAAGTGTTAAAAGATGGTGACCAGTCTTGTTCATTTTTCCACATTTCTTTACTCTCTCTCTTATGTAACTTTACAGTTTGATTAACAGGTTGTAAGTATAATTTAATACTAAGCAATACAATAATAGTTAGTATAATAGCTATTATCAATTTAAAAACATCCTTTAAATAGAAATTCCATTGTTGAATCATTTTGCCTTTGGTCATCCGAAACTGGATTTCCAAAAGGATGCACTTTAAACCATGTCAATTTCATTAGGGTTTTCTCTGTTGGAAACCTACAAAAGAATACATTTAATCAGATTTACATTGTTCACTATTTTTTATCATTCTTAGTTGATCTTTATGTACCAACATTGTTCTGTTTTTCTTTTTTCCTTTGATTTTGTACACTAATGGTCCAATTTGTTCCACTACTTCAAAAGGGCCTTGCCAATTGCTAGCCCATGGTCCTTCCATTTGGAATGTTTTTACCAATACTTTGGTTCCACAGGGAAGGTTTTCTTCAGCTGATATTATTGGCACCTTTTTCCATAGATGGAACGCTTCCTCCCTTGCATTATAGTCACATATACTAGTAAGTTGTTTTAGCCATTCCTGATGTTTGCTAATTTCTAGCATGGGCCTACCATTAGGTAAATCTGGATCAAATGGAAACTGTATGGGCATTTTGCGGCCTGTCATTATTTCATATGGGGAAATACCTGTTTTGCTGTTTGGTGTTGCTCGAATACCCATTAAAATTCCAGGCAGATGATGTACCCATGTATTGCCCTTTTCCAAGCATGCCTTTTTTAGACGTTCTTTTAACGTCCGATTCATACGTTCTACAATGCCATTAGATTGTGGATGGTATGGTACATGAAACCTTTGCTGTATGCCTAACAAATTATACATTTGTTTAATGAGATCACTAACAAACTGTGGGCCATTGTCTGACTCTATAACCCGTGGCCATCCCCAATGACAGAAAATATTTTTCCATAAGGCTTCTGCTGTTGCCTTTGCTGTCATGGTTTTGGTAGGAATTGCTTCTACCCATTTTGAAAAGACGTCCACTACTACTAGTAGATATCTGTAACCTCCCTTTGTTGTTGGTAATGGACCTGCATAATCTATTTGAACTGCATACCATGGCCCATCCGCTGGCTGTACTCGATGTAACTGAGGCCTTTTGCTTTTAGCATTTACTTGAAGACAGATTAAACATTCTTCTATAATCAGTTTGCAGACCTTTTTTAAATTTGGGTTCCAATACTTTTCTTTTACAACTGCCCATAACTTATCAGTTCCTATATGGCCCAGTATTTGGTGATTTAGCTTGACCAACTGGCATGCCAACTGAAATGGTACATATGGCAACTGTAACCCTTTGGAGGTCGTGTATGCATAGTACTCCTTTGGTGGTATACCTGCCAATCTGCACTGATCGGTTTGTTTTTGTATATTTACAAGGTTTGACTCTTTATCTAGCTCTTTTAAGACACTAACTTCTACATTGGCATACTCATATTCTGGAAGTTCTTTTCCATTTTGTGCTGCTTGTTTGGCCAAGGTATCAGCTAACACATTTAATCTGTAAGTTTCACTGGTTGGCTTTTGATGTGCTTTTACTTTTAAGATGCTATACTGTCCTTGTTGTTTTGACATTGTTATAACTTTATATATGTCTTTTAATACTTCAGCATGCCGTAATGGTTTACCTACACTATCCACAAATCCTCATCTTACCCAGGTTTCCATATGTAGTCTTAAAGAATTTACTACATAAGCACTATCTGAAAAAATGTTAATAGGATTGTAATACTTTAGCACATACAATACTGCCTCCAGTTCAGCTCTTTGAGCTGACATATGCCCTGGTAACTTGATTAGTTCAGGAGAACCCAATTGTGGATTCTCTGGAACTATGGCAAATCCTGTCCAGTATCTGCCTTGGTCCCAATATCGTGCTCCATCCACAAAGATGGATGGCTTAAAGTGATCAAAATCAGATGCTAAAAATTGCACCTCAGGTGACATTATCTTTTCTAAACAGTTATGCTGTTTTCCTTCATATCCCATATGGTTTGACAAATGGTATTTATCCCCTGTCTGTATAGTAACAGTTTTCATTCCAAAAAGTGCCATCTATTTTGCAAAGACTGCCTGACTAATACCATCTGTAATTTTATTCATTTCAAAACTGTCTATCAAAGCTTTTACAGCTTGATGTGGTGTTTGTACTATAATGCTGGAAAATACGGTCAAATATTCAGTTTGTTTAATACCCCAGTAAATGGCTAATAACTGCTGTATACATGGATGGTAACCCAATTCCACTGGAGTCATCTTTCTGCTAAAGAAAGTGACTGGGCGTAATGTTTTTTCCATTCTGTTGTCACTACCATGTGGCCATTCCTGTAGTAGTACCACAGACAGTGTTTTTTTTCCTGCAGCTGCTTGTGACACAAATGGTAACCTTGGAGTGGGCGCTATTAGTTCTGTAGCTTGTGCTAGTTTTATTTTTATCTGTGAAAATGCCTCCTCTTCATGAGATCCCCACTCTAAAAAGGTGGAGTTCTTTTGTTCATGTAACATTTTGTATAGGGGAGCAGCCACGGCTGCATAATCCTCTATAAATTCCCTATTGTAATTCATGATTCCCATGAATTTATGTAAGTCTGCTATAGTTAGTGGCTTTTCCATTTGTAAAATGCCTTGTACACATACAGGGCAAGGAGATCTTCCTGTTGGTTTTATAATAGTACCTAGAAACTTAACTTTTGTGTCATAAACTGAATTTTTCACTTTTAACCTTAAACCCTGCTTGCTGTAGAGTATGAAAAACTCTCTTAAGAAGCCGTACATGCTCCTCTACTGTTTCTGACTGAATTAAAATATCATCAATGTAATGTATTACTGAATCATCCTTTTCCAAATGTTGTAGAATGGATCCTACTGTCTGATGAAAAATAACTGGACTGTTTTGAAACCCTTGTGGTAACCTTGTCATAACATATTGCTGGTTTTTAAATGTAAAGGCAAATCTTGGCCAATCTTTTTTCCTGAGTGGCACTGCAAAAAATCCATTTGCTAAATCTATTACTGTAAACCACTTACTTTGTGGCTTAATATGTGCAGCCAACTCTGGGACTCCTGGAATCAAGTGTGCTCTAGGAGTGGTATATTGATTAACCTTTCGTAAATCAATAACAAGACGATAACTACCATCTTTTTCTTAACTGGCCAGATTGGTGAATCTGTAGGACTGTTGCCTTTTGTATAATCCCTTCTCTTTCCCATTCTGCAATACATTTTTCCATATGTTCTTCTGCTTCCCTAGGAATAGGATATTGTTTTTGAAAAGGTGGTATATAGTCCTGATCACTTCCTATTCCTACTGGGCTTTCTAGTTTCCCACAATCACTGGGACCCTTGGACCATAGATTTGGGAATTGCTGTTGTAAATGCTTCCATACATCCTCACTGTCTGTATTTATATAGCCTGTAGGTTTTTCAGGTTTGTCAGGTAGAGAGATTGCATAGCAACCTGTATTTTGCTCTTCCTCTCTTTGTTGTTTGTCTCCCATCCACAGAATTTCATTAGGTAAGTCAATTACTATGCCTAAAGGTCCTAGAATGTCCATACCAATAATGGTATTTGTGCAAGATGGATGCATTAAAAATGCACCCTTCCATATTTGTCCCTCTTGACTAAACTTTATGTCCACATTTTGGCTACTCACTGCATAGCATCCTGTGCCATTAAATGCTGAAATGCAAACCTTTTTATAGGATTTACTGGTAACTGTCTGTTTGTGACAGATACTGCTGCTCCTGTGTCTATTAAGACATTTTTCCACAGTGATCCCTCTACCCAAATATCAATCAGTGGTCGTCCATCTCGACCCTTTTTAAAGTTAGTCAGGAAAGATACCAGAGTAGGGGGGGCACATCCCTATTGTAAGGAAATCCACTCATCCTCTCCTTTATTATCAAATGCAATATGACACACCTCATGTTTTTGTTGTCATCTTCTTCTGTGTCTGAATGATCTACATATTTAGGTTTTTCAATCTCTTTTTTTAACTGTTGCCTAGCTATTCCTTCTGCCTGTTCTATCAAATGTTTCGGATTTACAGGTGAAACTGTTTGAAAATCTACCGCGCATACTTTCCCTTTTCCTGTATATTGATGGCTCTTATAACTGTTTTTACTAATATTGTAAGGTTTTTGTACATGATCCTGCTTTTCTGACTTTTCTTGTAAATTTGTTTGCTCTCTTTTTGGAAACACTCCCTGTTCTTCCTTCTTTTGCCAGGCTTTGTAATGATCACAATTTTGCTTAACATGTCCTATTTTTTACAAAAGAACCATGTTGGTGCCTTTTGCTCATTACCTGTGCTTGATCCTGATACTACAAGCATAGAGGCAGGAGCTGGTGGTGCTGACACAGCTCTTTCTGCTGGTGGTTGGTCACACCATCTTTGCCTTCCCCTGTTTTTGACTTCACCAATTACTTCAAATGGCTCACTATTATCTTCACATGCAAAGATATGGTGTGAGTATAAAGTCCCATCATCGGCCATAGTCTGTCCTCTCATTAGTTTTTGTACCAAATCAGTGAGGGTATCAGAATTTTCTTCATAGATACATTTAATATCCCCTGGAACCCCTTTGACTTGTTCTAAGAAGCAATGTATTAACTGTTTCTGTATGTCTCTTTTTCCCATGTCTCTGTCTGTTTTTTTATATATGATTTGAAATTCAAGTCTAAAATGATCACTTTGTTCCATTAATTTATCTGTGATAGTAATTTTAAAATTATCTAATAATTTGGCTGTGAGAGGCTGCCCTTGTGTAAATGCCATTAAAATGGCTGTCATACGTCCTACTTTAGTGTTCAACTGATAATCATCTTGCTTTAATTGTATGAAAGTTTTAAAACATTTGGGAATGAAAATCCAGAAACATCTAAGTAATGCATCTGTCCATATATCAGATCCTGTTGTATATGCCACCCATTCTTCAAATGTAAGCATGTTATAAAATATTTTATTATTCCACTGTGGTAAACTCTGTAATAATCTAGACTGTGTATATAAATCTGTAGTGGTTCCCTGTCCCTGTTCTATAATTTGGACTGGTTTTGTGTTTTTTTAACTCTTCTTTAAGCTGGGATATCAAAATAGTATTTTGGAGGTTAGTCTCTGTTAATTCATCTAATTCTTCTTCCTTTTCCTTCAGATGCTGTTTAAGGTCTGTCATTTCTACCTGTAAGTGTTTAAGGGATATATGATACCTGTTATTGGATTCCTCTGTTGACTGCAGAGCTCCTATGCACTTTTGACAGAGATTTTGAATGTCAGTTTTGAACATTTTAAATTCATTTTGTTTCTCTTTTAAAAACTTATTAAAGTCTTCTGGTCAATGTATCATAAACTTTGTTTCTGTCCTCATCTGTATGTGTAGCCGTGGCATCATTCCATGCTTGTACATAATTTTTAAAGGGAGTTACAAGATCTACAGGGGACTCTGTCAATAACAGATTTGATTGCTGTTGTAATTCAGAAATTAATGTACTGACAGGACATAACTGCTTTACATCTGGATATAATGAAAACTGTGTATTATTAATTAATTCTTTATCATGAACAGATCTGTCTGCACAGTCTAGTTTTTTAGCAATATCATGCAATACTTGTTTATGGCATATTACACAAAATGCAGTTTCCTTTGAATCACACAATAAACATTTACTATGATATACTTCATTTTTTTGTTGCAAATACCAATCAAATGTTACAATCCACTTACATAATGCTGGTATGTCAACTTGCCCTAACAAGGTTTTACACTTACTAATGTGTTGTGTATACCAACATTGCAATTTACTCCATATTTTATCTGGTTGTTCTGCTACATTGAGTAAAACTTGGCTTACATTTGCTAGAATTCTGCCTGATAGCATCCATACAAAAAAAAATGTGACGTAGAAAAAAGTCTTACCAGTGAGCAAGAAAACAGGTGATCAGGCTGTTGTTGCAGATGGCTGGAAATTTTTCAAAGTCACTTGAGAAGCTGGGAAAGCACAACAGGCAGCGGACTGCTGTGCTAGTGGATATTCCCCTTTTCTTAGCGAAATTATGGCACTGCGACTGGAACTTCAGTCTCACTCCGGATGTAGACGTCTAAAAACTGTACTACTGCAAGCTGCATAAACTGGAATACTTCTGTTCAGAATTGACACATACGTACAAATGTTAGTTACTGCAATTTAACTGAAGTGACCCTCTGCAGGGCTTACCATCACTCCTCCTGTGTTTGAATGCAGATTGTAGGTTCAAATGCAGGCTAGCTTGCCACTGAAAAAATTACATGGAGCTGCTTACTGCTTGGTGTGATGGATTTGAAGTGTTCTTAAGACACTCAGTCTTGCTGGCTGGATTCTGCTAAAATTCAAAGTCTGGTTATATTTGCATTCACAGTCTGTTGCATACAGAAACTTGCAGAATATACACTGATGAGAGAATATACTTTGCAGCATCAACTTTAGAGAGCAGTAACAAATAACTTTTTATAATAAATCAAACAGAACCACGCTGCAGCTTAAAAGTACTGTTCCAACTTTACTTCTCATATAGTACAGATGATGTGAGAGATATAACATTTACCTTAGGACTTGTGTCCCTATCATACCTCTAACATAACTGGATTTATACAGCTCTTTATATACAGTTTTAGTCCTGTAGAAACAATACTAAGCTTCCTTGTTTAACAATGTCTTGTAAAAGACCAGCTTTTCTGACAGTGTGAATATCCTGTAACAGTGTCCTGATGTCCATGTAGAAAAACATATTTTTGAGGAAACACATTGTTCTGTATCCTATTTGGATCTGTGTATATGAACATATGTTCTTGTACCAATGCTGATAAGCATATCCTGTTTTTTATGCAGAAAAACATATTTTTTAGAAAACACATTGTCAGAGATCAGCTTTTCTGACAGTGTGAACATCCTGTATTTTATTTGGATCTTTGTATAAAAACATCTGTTCTTGTGCCATATCCTGTTTTTCCATGCAGAAAAACATATTTTTGAGAAAACACATTGTCACAGTGTCATAAACATATCCTGTTGTTTTAGGAAACATATTGTGTCCATCCTGTTATTTTAGGAAACATATTGTGTCCATTTTTATATGCAGAATAACATGTCATTGTTCTTTAAAAGCAGATTTTGCATTTTTGTTCTTGCATACATCCTGTTTGAGTCTGTAAGGGAAAAATGTCCATTCTTTAAAAGCAGATTTTGTATTTTTGCTCTTGCATACATCCTGTTTTGAGTCTGTAAGGGAAAAATGTCCATTCAGCAGATTCCTTTTCCAAGCCATGGTAATTTAGTATGGATGCTGATTAGATATTACTAAACTCTATTTCTACATTTAAGCAAGCTTTATCTTATACATTATTTATGTTGCATAATTGCAGCAAAATTACTTTCAACCTTAGTATATTGTTGAGCACACTGTAACAATGAAGTTTTTCTTGATGAAAATGCAAGTGTTTGAATGGTGTTAATGTAACTGTGATTTTATTTGCCATGGTTAAGCCACTTAACAGTGTACAATAAAGTGGATTGTCCGGACTTGCATTTGTGGTCATTTTGAGGCAGTTTTATCTGTTTCTAAGTTTTGTTTATGAGGTCATCTTTTCTTTTTAAACAATTAATGTTTGTTTATTTAATAGCTGTATGAGTTTCATCCATGAGTTATAAGAAGTAGTAGTTCTAGTTGTTCTTTCCTTGATCATGAGTAATTCTAGATGACAAACTTTGGTTATAATAGTAAAAAATTCTTTTGTCAGTAGAGTCAATTTACGTTTTCAGTTCTTGGTGACTATGTTCCTTCCGATTGATAAGATACTCCAAAGAAGTGAATAATTTATCTTTTAAGCACATGAAGGTAATGAAGTATTAAATAAGATTAGTGATTTAGTTAAAATAAATGTATCATTAAATAGAGCCTGTAAAAAAAGATAATTTAATTCCAAAATAGTTTAATTACATTACATTCATAACTCGTATGTTGCCAATCTGTTTTAATGTTCAACTTCCATCTCCAACATTTAACATTTCCCTTCTACATTAATCCCATTTTATGTGGAGTGATAAATGCTTTATGCATAAATTTCCAAGAAAATAGTTTCCACTTAAAAGATTAAGTGGTTTGTTTAGACAATGGTACTATCATTTCTTTTTCATCTTCACTTGGATAGTAATTGTCTACGGATTTAAAATAATCCCAATAATTTTCTTTACAATATTCTGTATTCTTTTTAGTCTTCTTATACATTTTTGATAGATGCCTTTTTGCTGAAATATGCTGATACATCAAGATGGTTAGAAGGTCAATAAATTTAGAAACAGCTTTTTTATTGATGCTTGCATTAGATTTGCTTTCTTCTCTGTTGAGTGTCTACAATTTTGAACATCCAACTACATTTCATTTTTAAAGTTAGATTTTTTAATATAAAATCTAGAGAATGTAATTTATCCCTATTCATCATCTGAACTCAATATGCTAGAATGTTCTCTTTAAACTTAGCCATTGTAGCTACATTAAACATGCATATATTGTTTTGTGTAAATGCTATGGGAAATGTTAAAAATAACCATACTTTATATTCTGGATTCTTGGAAATAAAATGTCTAAAGTTAATTGATATCCTGGAGATATAAGATCAGTTTATTAGTTGGTTTTTATTTTCCAAAGTATATTTTAATAAAGAAAGAAAGTTATTATATGTTATCATATTGTGGTGTGTGTATATATGTATGTATGTATGTATTTATTTATTTATATTTATTTATTTATTTTTATTTGCAGTTTGTTAACCAGGAAAGTCCATTGGGCCAAAATGAGCCCATTTTTAATGGAGGCCCGGGGAGAAAAGCTCCATATACAATTATTACAAAGCTCCATATACAATTATTACAAAGCTCCATATACAATTATTATAATGATTTAATGATTAGATTTTAAACAAATACTCTCTTGTATGTCTTTCCATTCAGCATTATAATTATTATTTGTCCAGAGAGTAATTGTCTTTATAATTGAAGATAATAGTTTTACTGTGTGACTTTCTCACTTTTTGTTTTAGTTTGTTGGGATATTTTGCAGTCACCCTAATGATAATGGACATCAGCTGGGTATAACAGTCCTGTGTTTTTTATGCTTAGTCAAACAATCTGCTTTTGCTGTGCTGATGAGGTCATAGCAAGGCAGAACTATGCATATCCACAGCTAGCCTGGTTTGGCTTTATTGACCTGAAATTGTCCATTGAAACGACTTAAAAATAAATAAGTCATGGGCATTCAGACTTGCCATATAGCTGAAACACCTGATGTTCACAAGGGTCATTTGCATATATTCCATGTGCCTCAAGGTTTGAGAGGTCACTCAGTGGAAGTTCTAGCTTGGCTCAAGTTTTCATTTAGTTTTTACTAAACAGTAGTATTAATGCCTTGTTTGGCAATGAGTTTTAAGCTGTGCCTTCAGCACCAGGCATTGATTGGTTAACATTCATCATTCGCTGAGGTGTTTCATTGGATGATACCGACTTTTAAACACTGAACCCAGCTTACCTACTTGGATCTAAAGAAGGCTTGAAAAAGCTAAAAGCGCTTGCCCATTGTTTACATCAGAAGGGTTCTTCAAGTTTATGTTCGTTTTTTCTGTTTTTATGACATCCAAATGTTTTAAAGCTGTGGAATTACAACGCCACTTGACTTTTACAACAGCAAAGCTCTATATTTCATATATTGTGGCTTCAACATGGTAAAAGCCTGTTATTGAAGCTGTTGTTTTGAAGCTGTCTTTCTGCCATTTTGGTCATTTAACAAGTTTTGAATACTCATATGAAATACTAATACCTGTGGTGCAACACTCTTCCAATATTTACATTGTATTGTGTTCTGCTGAGTGTTCTTTAGTGGAATTCACTTCTTTTTCTGGATTTGACTTTTGTTTGCTGTGTATTCCGCACACAGTTTGTAACAGCAGTTTGTATTGAGTCACTACTTTTTTACTGCCTTTTCCACGCAATGTCTCTAGATTTAATTGGCATGGAAAGAAAGAAGTTAGCGAAGGCTTTATGTCTGGCACTATTAATCCGCTGATTCAGTTGAATCTTGCAACAACTGAGTTTTCAGTTGTGGAAACTGAAAAGGTTGTCCTAAACTTTGAGTCTATTTTAATACAGTTGAAAATGCAGAGTTTAAGCTAAAGAGATTACAATGGCAACGTTTCCATATGGAAGCCGGCCTACATCATCAGGTTATTCCTAGAGGTCTCAGGGTTAGATGTATGCCCAGTTATGGAAACACCTACCCTGAGCTTTTGGCCAAATGGCAAGCAATTAATATACAGACAACTTTCAGTTATATGAAACTGCTGGTTGACTTTTTCAAACCTCAAGAAGAAGAAATGAGCACCTTGATAGAAGAGAAACAAAAAGAACTTGAAAGTATGAATTTGTCTGATAATAACTTCATGAAATTGGAGAATTTACAGGATAAGCTAACAGCATATGAAGTTAAGCTAAAAGGCATTAAAAGTCAGAAATTAATGAGAGGCTTTAATGATATACAGAAAGGCCATTTATCTGAATGGCCTAAAGTCAGAAACTTCAATGAGCATCCACGGAAAGAAGATAGAAATACTGAGTAGAGAGGTACAACTCTGCACACTAATAATAATAACCATAGATCTCAAGATCGTTTGGTTAGTGCACAAGTCCATCACATGGACAAACAAGAGCCTATAGTCAGAACAGTCCTGAATGGGAGTATTGTCACCAATGAAAATGCTTGTGTTATCGAACAAGAACATGACTCAGATGCAATTATTAATGTCAATAATACCAGTCCTTTTAAAAGCACTGGCATCAATAGTCATCCACTAGGAACAATACCTAAGAGAGGAGCACAACATGTTACCATCACAGAGCAGCTCCCAAAGTCTCTCGAACAGGGAGATCTGTAAGCAGAGAGAGAAAGAAAAGAAAAGTAACACAATAAATTCTTTAGTGGTCAATATATCGAACATTCAACTCACTCACTCTCAGATGGATCTGTTAGAGAAAGGTCTCAGCTTTATTCCTCCAACCAGATCTACACATGATGAATTGGCACTGGACCTTAGAATGTTTGGAAGGAATCTTTTTGGGGATGGAAATGATAAATGTCCCAATAAAGGTAATATTATGCTCAAGAAACCGAGCATGTTTGTTCCCCTCAACCACCCAGCCATGGATTATTTTATTTATGCCTGTGAAGAGGAGTTAATGCGAGCAAGAATGTCTCAAAAAGGGAAACAGTTTTTCAATCTAACTAAAGAAGAAAATCAGGCACTTAAAGAGCTTAGAGAGGAATGATATTGTGGTTAAACCTGCTGACAAAGGAGGAGCCATAGTGTTAATGGATGCAATGATGTATGTCCAGTGGATGAAAGAATTACTAAGTGATCGAAAGACCTATTCCTTAATTAGTAAGAATGAACTAAATATTATGAAACGGAAGATCCAGCAGGCTCTTTATGACATGCTATTGCAAAGAGAGATTAATGAGCATTTCCATGATCTTTTCATCACTGAGCACCGCACTGGACCAACTATCAGTGGATCACCAAAAATCCATAAAGATCTTAAATGCCCACCTTTAAGACCAATTGTAGCTGGTAGAGGATGGTTGATGGAATCTATTTCTATGTTTATTGAACAAGAACTAAAAAAAAAAAAGATGCTACCTAGGGCCTCCACTGTGATTAAAGATACAGCTGAGTTTCTACAACATCTGTATATAGCTCTAGAACATCGTGATGATCTTGAGAGTCTGCTATTGGTAACCCTAGACGTGAATAGTTTATTCACTTCTGTACCAAATAATTATGGCATTGAAGCAGTAAGAGAATTTCTAACTGAAAAGAAGGTAGAATCACGTTTGATATGTGATCTTTTGGAAATCGTGTTGGAGTACAATGTGTTTACCTATGACAACAGCTACTATTGGCAGAGATGGGGGGTTGCCATGGGCACGCCCTGTGGCAATAGTTATGCAAACTTGGTTTTAGCCAACTGGGAGAGAGCTTGGTCCAAGGATGCTAATAAAATTTGGAATGACCAGATAATTCTGTACAATCGGTTTGTGGATGACACCTTCATTGTATGGAAGGGCAAAGAAGAAGATTTAAGAAGCTTTAACTTCCTGTCACAGACCACTACTTTCCTGAAATTTGATGTAAAAACATCTAGAGAGATGATTGACTTTCTGGATGTGAGATTATCTCTTGATCCGGGGAAGGGAATAGACACTTGCCTCTATAGGAAAGCTATGTGGCGACGCCACATGCTTCATTTTTCCAGTATGCATCCCAGGCATATTTTCTCTAACATTGTTGAAAATCAAATTGCAAGGATTTCAAAGCTATCTACAGAAGAGGCAACCTTTCTCCAGGAAGAAGACAGGCTTATTAATAATTTCAGCCAACGAAGATATGGAAAGAGAAGTTTAGAACTAAACAAGACCAGAATTAATGACATACGTAAAGGAAAAGGGAAACCTTTTTATTCCTCTAAGGTCAGAGAAGGTGAAAGTACACCATCCCTAGCTATAACTAAAAGAACATCTAACTTAAGGGTCAATTTGACTTGCACTATGAACCATGATAACGCATGCCAGGTGATCAGAAAGTTCTGGCTGATTCTAACTTCGGATAAAAAGTTAAAAGGGATAGTTGGAGATAACCCAAGTTTCCTTTTCAAAAATAAAAAGAATTTCAAAAGGATTTTATGCTCAAATGATGGGATATGTAACAACTACATACATAATAATTCATCAGGAACAAAGAAATGTGGCGTCTGCAAGGTCTGCAATGTAATCAATTGTAGCAACATATTTAAGCATCCGGTTACTAAACAGACATTTGTTTTTCATGGATTAGCTAATTGCCTAACCAGCAATATTGTTTACATAGCTACCTGCACTTCCTGCACAGCATTTTATGTTGGAAAAACTAATATGAAGCTAAAGGAAAGAATTATCAAACATGATTCTGATATACATAACAGAAAGGAAACAAATTCTCTGTTCCTTCATTTACGTGAGCATGAGGGACATAGCTTTGTTTTCATGGTCATTTCAAAGATACATTTTACTTCCAGAGAAGGAGACCTGACCAATCTGACTGAGAGAGAGGAAGCCAAATGGATAATGCGGCTGAGGGCAGATAACCCCCCTGGCCTTAATGGCTGTGTTCCCTTAAAACCTTTTCTTAAAAATAGGCGAGCAATGAGTTATGCTCACTTATGACCTGTTTTCATTGACAGAAACCCTAGGTATACTGACTTAGGCTCTGATGTCCCAAATAAACTGTTGAAATGAAATAAAAAGAACTGCCTTAAATGACCATGTTTATTTTATTTCATTTTGTTTCACCTTTTTCTCTCAAATCTTGGCTTTTATGCAGAGATTGTTCTTTTAACCAGAACCTACTGAAAAGATTTTACTAATATTCCTTCTGAAAATATGTCTGAGTCTGTCTTAGAAACGTCAAACTGTCATGTTGTTTTAAATAAGGAGTTTTAACTTCAAGCTATGGAGGTGTGTACCAATGGACTAACTTGATTGGTTAACATTCATCATTCACTGAGGTGTTTCTTTGGATGATACCAACTTTTAAACACTGAACCTAGCTTACCTACTTGGATCTGAAGAAGGTTTGAAAAAGCTGAAAGTGCTTGTCTATTGTTTACATCAGAAGGGTTCTTTACTTTTATGTTCGTTTTTTCTGTTTTTATGACATCCACATGTTTTAAAGCTGTGGAATTACAATGCCACTTGACTTTTACAACAGCAAAGCTCTATATTAAATATATTGTGGATTCAACATGGTAAAAGCCTGTTACTGAAGCTGTTCTTTTGAAGCTGTCTTTCTGCCGTTTTGGTTGTTTAGCAAGTTTTGAATACTCAGATGAAATACTAATACCTGTGGTGCAACACTCTTCCAATATTTACATTTTTTTATTCTGCTGAGCGTTCTTTAGTGGAATTCACTTTTTTTTCTGGATTTAAAAATAAATAAGTCATGGGCATTCAGACTTGCTATATAGCTAAAACACCTGATAATCATAAGGGTCATTTGCATATATTTCATGTGCCTCAAGGTTTGAGAGGTCACTCAGTGGACATTCTAGCTTGCCTCAAGTTTTCATTTAGTTTTTACTAAACAGTAGTATTATGCCTTGTTTGGCATTGAGTTTTAAGCTGTGCCTTCGGCACCAGCCATTTTTTTGTTAGTCCTTCCTGTTGGCTGTTGATGTCTTGGGGAGATTCTATGACTGGTCTTAGTTTGCGGTCATCTTCAAACTTGGTCAGCCAGAGGCCCTTGACATTAGCCTTGATTTCCAAGACATAGATGGCAAAAAGGAGCAGACCCAGCACAGAGCCTTGAGGGATTCCACTAGTGACTGGCCTCTTTGTGAAGATGGTCTTCTCTATCCTAACTTCCTGGGTCCTACTTGAGAGACAGCTGGCTTTCCAGCATGTACCATGTGGTTTTATGCCTACATCCATGAGTGCTCAAGAGGGGTATTGTATCAGATGCCTTAGCCAGATGAAGATAGGCAATATACAGCATTTCACCTTCATCCATTGTCTTAGTGACCCTATCAAAGAAGTCCACAAGGTTAAGTAGTCATGATCTGCACTTGACAAAACCAAACTGAGTTAGATACAGAGTATAAAGGTTGCTTATGTCCTTATTAATAATTTCCGTGATAGTTCTTTCCATGGTTTTGCATAAGAGACTAATGAGACTAGTTCCTGGGATCCATTGATGACCTACTCTTGTGCAGAGGATGGCCATTATAGTTCTCCATTTGCATGGCAGAAAGTCTATCTGGAGGCTATAATTAAACAGTGATTCCAGTGGTACTGTTAGGTGCAGGGTTTGCCTCTCACTTTCAAATGGAAATTGTCTAGGTCTGATGCAAGGACATCTAGCCTAGTATTTATCTATGAAATCTGGCTTTATGAAACTTAATTTGCTCTCTTAATTGTTTGTTTATTTAGACTTATGCGAATGTTTTCATCATGCTGGGTGTAGCACTTCCTAATCTTGGTTTTGCCTTTTTTCTTTTGTTGTACAACTGGTTTCTGGTTGGATTCCATCATAGTGGTTTGTTTTTTTGAGTTAGTTCTGGACTTATTTGTAATATGCGCAGCTGTCTCTCTGCATTTATTGACATGATTGTATAAAGTTTCTGTGAACAATTCTGCGTAGGCAGCTGTTTCTCAGAATTTGGGGGATTGAAATTTTGACAGGTTATCACATATTAGTAGGAAGTTTGCTTTAGAATAGTTCCTAAATGTTACAAGGTTACTTGTCACAGAACTGATTTTTATTATGAAGTAGACAGCTTTGTCATCTGACCGTACCAGAGAGGACATTACACTAGGAGGGTACAGCATTCTCCCACATTTGCAAGTATGAGGTTCACCATGGTTTCACCCCTACTGGGCTTATGAATTATATGGTCCAATGTGTTTGTGTTTATAAAGTCCACGAATCTGTGGACGTGTAAGCTTGGGGTCATCTAGGTATCCCAGTTTATAGTGGGGTAGCTATTCACCCATGAATATGGTATTGGGTTAAATTTTTAGGGCCTCCAGTAAGTTCAAGTATGAGTTATGGGTTACTTGGGTCATAGAGGGTGACCTATAGTTTGCAAGGATATGATATGGGACTTTGCATGTGGAAATCTTGACATGGAGAAGTTGAAGTGTGTCATGCTGCTTAAGTAGACTTGAGGTGAGCTTGTTGTTGATATAGTTTGAGGCACCTCCATCTTTGGTCCCTACCTGTGCAGTAGCTGATGTGAGTGTGTGGCAGGCATTGTAGCCCTGCACTGCCAGGATGCTCCCTGAAGCTTTAAGATGCCACTGGCAAACTGAAACAACATCGGATAATGTTAGAGAGAAAGGAATTCCAGGCAGACTGTACATCTTCTGTTTTATTTAAACAAGAAATAGCTGTATTAAATTATCACTTATGACATAGGCAATCACACATTTATTTAAATGCAAACAAACAATATTGACAAAATCTTAGTAGCAAGCAATTATACATCACTTATAATCTATCAAATCACTGTCAGTCAAACATAACATGCATCATTCAAATCCTGCCTTATTTTAAACCTCATTCCTCCCCTGTATGTATTGTTCCTCTAAATCCCATTTTCCTGTATAATTTGCTCCTAACCTTTTCTAAATATCCCAATTCCAGTTGTTTTATCTCTGTTACTATATTCGCTATTTCTGGTTTAGACATAGATTCCCTTTTTCTGGAAAATGCTTTTTTGGCAGCCACCATAATTAGACTGAGCAAGGCCTTACTATGTCTATGCAATTCCTATTCTGTATCATGGCTCAAAAAATAATTTCCCTAGTTAAACCAATTTGCTCACCCAGTATCTCTGAATGAGTAGTCTTCATGGAATCTTATAAGTCTGCCAAGTCATTACACTCCCAGAAAATGTCGCCAGTTATCTCTTTCTTCAGAAAACAAACGGAAAATAAAGACTTCAGTGACCACTAGGAGACAATGATTTTAGCGCTTTCTTTCACAATTTAATGTCGTGAACTTCTTCAGAAAAAGAAGAGACTTCCCAAACTCTTCTTTTATATTACATAAAAGGAAGTGATGTCATCAATTGAACATTATAATCGTGAAACCATCTTTCTTTATATATAAAATAATTGATATGTAAATTTAAACATTTAAATATATATATATATATGTTGTATGTTAACAACCTTAAAAATAAACTTATCGTAAAAACATTTTCGTGTAAAACAGTTTAGATCTTGTTGTACTCTCATTGTATTTGCTTTCAACAAAATTCAAAGACTAGTGAATAACATTATTATAGAAAAAACAATATTTAACACCAAGTCTATGTGTCTCTTTGATGTTGTTGTTTTTTTGAAGTTGTTGTTTTTTTATATATACACAATGAAAGTCCATGATGTCATGTTGGATTGTTCAGGGGATTTTGTATTAATTAATGTATGTTTAACTTAATATACATAGTAAATACACTAGAATCGACATCAACATGACATCATGGACTTTCATTGTGTATATATAAAAAAACAACAACTTCAAAAAAACAACAACATCAAAGAGACACATAGACTTGGTGTTAAATATTGTTTTTTCTATAATAATGTTATTCACTAGTCTTTGAATTTTGTTGAAAGCAAATACAATGAGAGTACAACAAGATCTAAACTGTTTTACACGAAAATGTTTTTACGATAAGTTTATTTTTAAGGTTGTTAACATACAACATATATATATATATATATTTAAATGTTTAAATTTACATATCAATTATTTTATATATAAAGAAAGATGGTTTTACGATTATAATGTTCAATTGATGACATCACTTCCTTTTATGTAATATAAAAGAAGAGTTTGGGAAGTCTCTTCTTTTTCTGAAGAAGTTCACGTCATTAAATTGTGAAAGAAAGCGCTAAAATCATTGTCTCCTAGTGGTCACTGAAGTCTTATTTTCCGTTTGTTTTCTGGTTTTGGTTCTACAAATATTATCTCTTTCTTCACTATCATACCTCCACCGTTTGCTGTCTACTTGAGGAAAAATTATCCGGAGTCTACTTGGGGTAAAATATCTATGTAAACATTTCCAAGCAAAAATCCTAAATCTTCTAGATTTTGTTGTGTATTTGGGAGACAAACATATATCCCCTCCCATTGTTTCTTTGTGAATTGTTTATCCAGTCTCTTTCTCCAAACTTTTTTAACCTTCTCTGATTGATTTTTATAGTTGTCATGCAATATTTTATATGCTGTACTAATTATTCATCTTTAATGGCAGCTTCTGTTCTAGATTCTATTAAAAACTCAACCAGTGCTGGTCTTTCATTTAGGACCCCCTATTTCTTTTTCTTTACCTGTACATCTTCTTGACTAAGTTCTGCTGTTTAATTGCAGCTCTTTTTTATTAAATACTTTTTTGCCAGCATTTGTGTGTTTTACTTTTCTCTTGCCACATCATAACCAATGCTGTTTTATGATATTCTGTTTAGGTGATATCCACTATATAATATAGTCTAAATACTTCTGATCTTAATACTATTGTATATACACAGGAAAAGCTGAAAACTGCTGAAACTATTCTAAAGCACAGAATTAACAATCTAAATGAACACCAAAAGAAGCAAGAACAGCTTATATCTGGTATCCAGGTAAGGAAATCAGCTTATTTTTGTTTGTTTACTGCATGAAAAGCATATCAACTGCAGTTTGTGTAGGCTGGTGTTGGTGAGCAAGGTCACCTGTCACAAAGGGTGCAAACAAGGGACCATTGCCTGGCAGCTGGCACAGAGGATAGTCTGATAGTTTGTGCAAAGTATTAAGGCTTTGAACTGTTAAAGATAAAGCACATGGTTTAATTCCCTCAGACTTTATTTGTCAACTATGTGGCCTTGAGTATATCACTTGGCCACAGAGTGATTTGAGACAATTGAAAATATGGGATAGGCTTATTAATGATATCAGGGACTGCATGCCTACTGAATATATTCAGGTATCTGCAGTTTTAGCTCTATAGTTCTTCTGACCCTATATGGCAATATTTTAGGTGTTCCTAGCAAAGTGTCTCAAAGGTTGCTGGCTTCTGAAGTGCAGATATTTCTAATGGTACAAATTCAATGCAGCCAGTAAAACAAAGCTCAGGTAGGGATCTGGACTTCAAAACAAGACTATGTCTGCTGATGTCTCAGGTTATTCATTTCAGTGCACATAAGTGCTCATTGAGAATGTTTTTCTTCTGCATTACATAAAGGTCACTCAGATGTGTTTCATAGTTGTTTTGATTATTTCATGTGCACCAAACACTCTTGCTATGTTTTTCCTCCCTTTATTGTAAACTGTTTTATTTTTTGTGCATAAACCACTTCAAAGTTGCATGTCTCCTTGCAAAAGACATTATAATCATCAGGACAGACTATCAGCCAGCAGTTCAGTTTATATTAATTTTACTTTAATTTTCTTGATTTCTGTATCTTGTGAAGATGCTATAAAGTAAATGTTTTCATTCATACATTCCATCTCTGATATGTGCAGTATCCTACATAGGTCTCTGAGTGCAAGGTAAAGAATAAGTCCTGGAAGGAATGGTGGTCCATTGCAGGACCACAACATTGCTATCTGCAGGTCCCCTTCTATGTCCACTGCAGAGCTTACTGATTATCGAAATCAACTCAATAAATTATTCATCATCCCTAATACTGTTTATATAGGTAGACAAAGAGTACTTTTTCATAATATCATATTAATATAAGTAATACACAAAAACAAATGGGCCCTGCAGGAATCCACAACCTTTTCCCCATTGTTGCACATGAGGTCCAGGTGCCACTTCAACAGAGTATATCGGAAGCAATACTGTGTTGATTTATGTTTGACTGTGCAATTGCCATGTTAAGTGAAAATGTATTTTGATTTATATTTTATTTTTTTACCAATGTTTTTACTGCTTGTGGGAAGAACAGGATAGCTTGTAGACAAGAAGATTTATTTGATTCATATTTTCTTATTTTACCTCTAATTTTCACTGTTGGTTGTTAGAAAGGGATAGTTTTAGACAGGCAAGCTGTAGCCATCCCAAGGTGCCTAGTTGGCTATGAATTAACACAGACTGTAGACAGGATAATCCAGAGCTTTTCTGAAACAGTCGTGGGCTGGTTTGTAATTTATTGATTCTTAATGTAAAAACAGGTATGACTGCAAGTGATGTAAAGGAATTCCAACTTTTGTGTGCCTTTTCACAGTTGGTATGGTCAGAACAACAACTTTATTGTACTTAATTTAATAGTTAGTTGTATATTGTCTGTGTGATTTTTCTCACAGACGTTGATTTAAAATCTCTTTGAATTCTGTGGTAACTGATTTTGGTTATCCTTTTCATTTAGAATTCTTTATTTATTTGCAGCTGAAAATGTGTTCCTTAAATGAGTTTGCCATTAATGATTTGTTAAAGCATAATTTTCTTGTACAGTGCAATAAACATTATGTATATTTAAAGATAACAGCAGATAATACAGGTGATCTGTGTTGCTCATGTTAAAAGTTGGATGATTTGCAGAAGTAAATCAAGACTTACTGCTGACGATTGTACTTGTGAAATTTGCACAACTTGGAGAACTGTTGTTCCATATATTACTGACTGTACTGATGAGATAAATAATGTGAGGCAAAGAGAAAATAGATTACATTTAGGAAAGGAAGTGTCTATTGTCAGTAAAGATCACTTGACCCTTATTGAACAAGATACCACTGATGACTTTGGAATTCTAGATACAAATATTCAGTAATCTGAGAGTTCAGAGTGTATAAAAGAAAATAGAGGAAGATGTTCACAACAAATATCAAGAAAGAAAAAGAAACTGATTAATGTCTGTAAAGCAAATAAAATAAAATACATACTAAAAAGGATGCTATTTTGTTGTATAGCACACAGATTAAGGGGATGGTTATTCTATTCTATCAGAACACATTCAGTCTACAGAAAGAAGATATCGTTTTTCGAAAAGGGAAGGTAGAAAAAAGAAGCAAGGTGCAGGTGGAAAGGAAGACATCAAAACTGAACATGGAAGGATTTAAGAACATTATTGTAAGAGAAAAGAGGAGAAAGACAATGTTGATAACATGGTCCAAGTTGTGGAAGCCAGGTAGATGAGAATTATATGCTTACAGGGGCATGGTTTGGATGGCAAGCTAAAAGCAGCAGAGTTCTTGAGCTCTGCCATCTTCATTTTTTCCTGCCAGGATTTTTTATTTACGTTCACCAGCAAAGACCTGAAACTACTAAAATCAGATTCTGGAAGTTGGAAGCTACAAGTAGGTGTAATTTATAAGCTAAAATGTTCATATTTTCTTGTTAAAGTTTTAAATAGAAGGGACATTGAAACCACATTCACAAAGGAAGATGAGCAGCTCCAAATTTTCTCAGCAAGAAACTGCAATGAAGAAAGAAATACAGGCAATCCTTACTAGAGTTCAAGACTTAGTGAGTAAAACAGACAAATGAAACTTAAAAGTGGACAATATAAAAAAAGATAACACCAAACAAATAGCCTTATTAAATGAAGCCTTTAATGAACAAACCACCCAGATTGCCGCTTCGGAAGATTTTGTAACAGATATAGACTACAGATTAACATTAATAATTAATAATTAATAAGATTAAGGGCTCAGTCCTTTGCCCCCTGTTGTTCGGCATCTACTTCTCAGAAGTACAGGCTAACATAGGAGGACTATGGCTGACAAAGTTTGCAGATGACTGCAAACTGGGAGCCATAGTGGAAAGTACATCGGACACAGATATCCTTCAGAGGGGTCTCACGGAAACTGATAGCTGGTGCCAGAGCCATGGCCTGAAGTTAAATGCCAAAAAATATATAGTCATACCCTTCGGGAAAAACAAGGTAACCCCAAGCTACCATATAGGTGGCAATCCACTAAGCACAGAAGAGGTTATCAGGGACCTGGGGACCCAGGTTGATAGTAGCCTTTCTTTTGACACTCACATTGCTAAAGTGGTTAGAAAAACCTTCTACATTGCCCACCTGATCATGAAGGGATTCACATCCAGATCAAGTGAGGTCATTGTTCCCCTGTACTCTTCACTTATCAGACCAATGATCGAGGACAATGCCCCATTCGGGATGTATCTCACCCGACACCTGCAACAATTGGAGAGACCCCAAAAGTTCCTCACCAAAAGGATAAAGGGACTCCAAAATCTGTCATATGCTGCCAGACTGAAGAAACTCCAGCTCTATTCAGTCGCATACCGTCTGCTCAGAGGTGACCTGTGCCTGACATACAAGGCCATGTCCAACCCGGAATTAATGGGCATGCTCCACCTCAAAAAATCCAAATCTACCAGATCCACTAGAGCAAGCGACTTAAACCTTAGCACGGATATAAATAGGACATGCTGGAGGGATAGATTTGTCACCCAGAGACTCCCTATGTTGTGGAATAAAATCCCGGTCCATGTGAGGCAGAGCACCTCGCTGGCTCTGTTCAAGAGAAATCTTGACCAGTGGATGGGAGATCGTAGGTTTACCCCGGGAATCATCTCTGTGTCACTGCTGGACAGAGGCACAACAAACTAATGGGCACAGTATTTTTTAACATAAGGGGTGGCGTAAGCCACAAAAACTCTGGGCTAGGCATATAAATGCCTTAGGGCAGATAGCCTAGTATAAACCTATGAACCTTATAAACCTATGAACCTATGAACAGAAAGAGGGAAAAACATAGACTTTCTTCTTCAAGAAAACACTAGACTCATTGAAATGATAGATGACATTGAGAGTAGAACCAGGAGAAACAACATAATAATCTATGGAATTGTGACGCAGATGGAGGGGGACAGTATTTGATTTTATTTTACATTTGTTAACCGGGAAATTCCGACCGGACCAGGTCCATTTTCAGCGGAGGCCCGGGGAGAAAAGCTCCAACATCAAGTTATACAAATACAGTACATCCAGCATAATACACAAAACAGGTTACATCATGTATGCTGAGCATTGTAATATAACAAGAATTAATAAAAACACTCCAGGTAAAAGATATAGAACATGGGTAAAAAGACAATGTCAGTCATACTTTGGTAAGAAAAGAAAATATATCAAGTAAGATTCTACAGTTAAAAGTACCCTTTCAGATGACCAAGCCTACAGGGGATCAGAGCTCCAGCATGTGATCAGAGTGGAATTTGGGGAGTTAATAGTAGTATGGGTATGGTTATGTGATACAAGGGCATAACCATGTACTAAGAAGGTGCGATTTGAGGGAGTTTTTGAATATGGATGTGGAGGGGGCAGTGGACACAGATAGGGGAAGAGAGTTCCAATTTCTGGCAACGGTGTGGGAGTAGAGCGCTTTCCCTGCATTATTGTTAGCCTTGGTGATGGAGAGGAGAGATTTTTCACTGGATCTTAGGTATCGGTTTGTAGTATAGTTAGTAAGTAGGTTGGATAATGAGGGTTTTTTTTCAGGATATTTGAGAATATTGTAGGCTGTGCCCAGCTGGTGATAGTTAAGTAGCTGTGGTAGCTCAAGCCATTTTAATTCTTTTAGTGCAGCACAGTGATGGGTTCTATAGGTTGAGTTAGTAGCAAACTTGGCTATTTTATTGTAGCATGATTCTAGTTGGTCTAGGTCACATTGTCTGATTTGGGTAAAGATTAGTGCTGCGTATAATAGAGTTGAGAGGAGGTGGCTTTGTGCAAGAGTGACTCTTGCTTTTTGTGAGAGAAAGGACTTATGCCTGTATAGGGAGCCTAGTTTTTTGTGTACTAGTTTTATGGTATGTGAGATGTGAACATCAAAGTGGAGATTATTGTCTATTTCAATGCCCAGAAGTTTGGTGTGGTTAGAAGGGGAGATGGTTGTGCCATCCTTAGATGTTATGGTAAAAGAGAGGTTTTTTTTTTTATCTATTAGGGGTAAATAGTAGCAGTTTTGTCTTTTTGGAATTTAGAATTAGTTGGATCCTAGATATCCATGTTTCTACTGAGATAAAGGTATCTTGAGTGAGGGTATGTAGGGTGGTGGGAGATGAGGCAGAGCAGATCAGAGTTGAATCATCTGCATATTGTATGAGTGTGGCATGTTGTGTAGAGCTATTGAGGTTATTTGTGAAAATAGAGAATAGCGGGCCCAGTATAGAGCCCTGTGGGACTCCTATTGTGGCTGGAAGTTGTGTAGACAGAGTTCCTTTCCACTGGGCTGATTGTTGCCTGTCAGACAAGTAGCTTCTGAACCAGGCTGTAGTAGAGGAGGTGAAGGATAATGATGTTAGTGAGTCTAGTAGAATGGAGTGGGAGACCATATCAAATGCTTTTGAGAGGTCTAGGAAAATGGCTGATACATATTTGTTATCATTCCTGTGAAGGTTTATTTAATTAGTGAAAGATAGAAGGGCTGTGGTAGTGCTGTGATGTGGACGGAAACCGTGTTGTGTGGTAGATAGTAGATTGTGTGTGTTAAGAAATGTCCTCACTTGCAAGTGGATGCATTTCTCAAGAATTTTGGATAAGGGGCAAAGGATGGCAATAGGTCGGTAGTTGGAGAATTCATAAGAATTACCTCCTTTATGGAGAGGAATAATGCGAGATGCTTTCCAGAGTTTGGGTATGTAGGATTCTAGTATGGAGCGGTTGATAAGGATGGAGACAGGATATGATAAGGAGTCACTAGCCATGTTTAGGTATGCAGGAGGTATGTTATCAGCTGCTAGTGTGGTTGGCTTTAATTTTAGGAGGAGTTTTTTGATAGTTGAGGTGGGCACTGGTGATAGGCTGAAAGAGGGAGTGGTGTGGAATAGGTTAGGTTGTGACTGAGGTTGACTGTTTTTGTTTATTTGATTGGACAGGGCTAAGATGGATTTAGTAAAATGGTTATTAAATTTTGAAGCTATGTCTAGGGTATTGTTAGTAGAGATGGGTGCTGGGGTTGTGGTTTTGCCTGGCTTTAATAGGGAGTTAATGGCATGCCAGAATTTTTGTGGACTATTTGAATATTTGCTTTGGGCGCTGAGAAAATAGTTTTGTTTGTTTATTTTGGATTCAGCCTTGGCCTTGTTTCTAAGCTGTTGATAGTATTGTCTAGAGCTAGGGGTTTTGCCAATTTTCCAGGCTTTATCTCTAGCTTTTAGTAAGGCTCTGATGTCCCTATTTAGCCAGGGTGCGTAGTTGGCTTTAACTCTTATTGTTTTCCGGACTTCTTGGATTCCTAAAATCCTAAGCCTACCTGAAGCACTATCTTTTGAGATAGAAAGAGCACAAAGGTCTTTAACTGCAACCTCTGTACCCAGTAAAAACAGCTGTCCTAGATCGATTATTGTAAGTTTTATCTCCACTAAGGACAAAGACCTTGTTTTAAGAACTGCCTGGTCCCTTGCTCCATTACAAAATTGGTGACCAAACTATCAGGTTTGACAATGACTTTTCACCCCTTGTAATGTCCAAGAAAAGAGCATGTGTCCCTTTAATAAAGCCATTAGAAAGGAAGGAATCAAAGCACAACTCATATTCCCAGCAAGAATAAGACTATCCCTGCCAGAAGGAAAGAAAACTTTTGACTCTCTCAAAAAAGCATCCTCATTTGTCTAAAAAAAAAAACTTTTACGTTAACCTGGACTCATGGATTCTTCAATGAGCTTAAAAAGACAAGCTTCAAAAACTGAGTGGACTATTAAAGAAAACAAGAAACCCAGAGACAAATGATTATACATAACTTCACTTTCCGTGCATATTTTTCTTTTCTCCCTTCTAAATAATGTGGAATCACACACAGAAGGTGATGTAACTCTCTATCTCCTATTATCTTTCCCACAACAATGCTAATGTTATAAATAATTACTCAAAGTTCAAGTAAATCAAAATCTTATCCATCTGCAAACTACTGTGTTATACTTTTAACTCTTTATATACATGGCATAGCGCTAGTGAAATGGTATAAAATCCCGTACTCATTTTATATATTCATATATATTTGTTTTATATCCTATACTTATTTCTTCATGTATGTGCCTTCCCTTTCTGTTTTAGTCTTAGCATCACATTCACTGCAGGAGAGAGAAATGCTTACTGTGTTACTGTTAAGTAATTAAAAAGAAAGTGGTGACATTTTATTATTCTATATACATTTACTACTTAACTGAACTTCTGCAAAGGTTTCCATTTAGCTAATATATCTTATAGCTGTGTATGGTTGGTAATTTTGAGCCTTTATTTTAAATACTCATCATTTTACATATTATGCTTAAAAGCTTCACTTCACTAGAAAATTCCCACCAACCTACTTTCTTGATGGAACTTTGACAAATTTTGTGACAAACTGAAGTTTCTAAAGGCTTCACTTAGCTCACAAAGTCATGAGAAACAATCTGCACCATATTTCAGGAGGCAGGCATGACCTCTGAACCTGTTTATCTTTGCTGAACTCTAACAGCCAATCAGATTCAAGAATGATCATTTTAAACTGTGCTTTCATTCATTTAGCATTTTTTGTTATTTAAAAAGTCTTATAAGCATATGTTTTACTGTAAATAGTGATTTATTTAATCTGAATTACACTTATAGTTAAATAAGAATTATAAATATGTTTCTGACAGTGACAGTTTTAAATGTATCTTTTCCCTGTCTGCTTTAATGACATAACAGTCATGTATTCACTCATAGCAACAAGTAAGTATTAGGATAAATACATTTATCTCAGTTAGCCTGTTTAGATAAAAAGAATTTTAAGAACTTGTATACAGCTTCATGTTCTTAGTTCAGGCATGCATAGTATATTAAATTGAATGTGTCCTTTTGTATGTTTTTAATGTACATGCAGTTTCCCTTCTGCTTGCTATTAACCTGCAGTACCTAGGAATTCCCACTAGATGTCATGAGAGGGTTAGTTTGTGGTTTCAATGAGAGATATAGTAAGCCTGGATATGCTTTATCCATGCAGAAGGTTATTAAAATATACCGTTTTATTTTCAAATTTAGAGTTTTTAAATTGTCCATAACAGTTTAAAAATGCATTTGTCATAATGAATCAAGGAAAACACTTTTCAATTTTACTTATAATAGCAGCCTCCATTAAATGATAATATTTAACTTTATATCTTTTAATGTCAAGTAGTTGTGTCAACAAATATTTAATGCTACATAAAGCAGGTTTTATATTCATTCAGGAATCCCACTTAGTAACAGAAAATCTAAACAAATTAACATTTAAGGATTATAAGAGTTTGGTAAGTTTAAACTACAATCACAAAAGAAGAAGTGTCCTAATTTTACACAGAAAATCAATGAGAATTCCAGAAATAGTTGACTCATACTCAAGCAATGATGGTATTCTTGCTTTAGTCATACTAAAACTCGATAAAAAGATGTACACTTTTGCAAACTCCTACTGGATACTGGGTATTGGGAAGAAAACTGTGAAAAGAAATGTCGACATCATAACATTAAAGTCTAAAGGTGAGTTACTATTAGCAGGTGATTTTAATTGTATCTTGTCCTCCACTGATACCACAAGCTCTAAGCCCTTCAAGATGTCCCCTTTTGCCAAGCACTTGAACAACTACATAAAAGACAGAAACCTAATTGACATTGACGATATAAAAATATTTTCCTCCGTGAAATATTTTCACTACTCTTACAGATTTGGCACACCGAACAACATAGACAAAGTCTTTGTGACCAGTTCTTTACTGGCCAAAACGGATAATGTAATGCTGACATCATGCCCTATGTCTGACCACAATGCTATCACCTTCAATGTAACACTTAATACTGACCCCTTAAACTTCTGCCAAAGACCACCTGCTTATCTGGTAACAGTACAAGGATTTAAAGAGTGGTTTCTAGATGAAATAAAGCTTTACCTAGATGCCAATGATAATGGAGAGGTTTCAGATATTATCCTATGGGACTCTTTAAAGGTAGTCTTACATGGTAAAGTCAAAATCTGGTATATAAATAAAAGGAAAGAATAGGATAAAAAACTGATAGACATACAAAATGAAATTAATGAACTAAAACTTACAGCAAATGACAAATCTGCATTAGCTGGCATATATAAACTGAACAAGGAATATCAGGATATCATGCAGGATAAAATATGAATAAATCTGGAAAAATCAGATTACAATCCTACTCAATTAATCCCAAGAGTATGCAGAGGATTGTGATTACATCTAAGTATTTAAATGAAAAAAGTCATATGAAAAAAATAACATACACTAGAAATAATTAGACTATCAAAGTTACAGATCTAAAAATATATTATGTTTTAAAAAACATTACAAGAATATTAATAATTATAACTCATCTACAAGTAATAACAAAAGTATAGACAACTCTCTTGCTAATAATATTCAAAAGAAGCTATGCAAACACAATATGAATAACATAGGCAAACCCTTTTTCTTTAAAAAAAATAAAGGAAAAAATAAAAAATCAGGACTGGATTGTCTAATTCAGGAATTTTACAAACCCTTACCTGATAAAATTTTAAAAATCTTACTCAATGCATTCCAAGAAGTTAAAACTGCAGCAAACATCCCTCCCTCATGGAAATATTCTATCATCTCTCCCATCTTAAAACCAAATAATGAGCCCAACCTTTGTATCTCATACAGGCCAATTTCTTTTCCTAACATTGATTACAAGATATTCATGTCTATCTTACCAGACAGATTAAATAATATTCTTTCAATATTAATTCATGATGATCATACCAGGTTTATCAAAAATAGAATGATACAAGACAATGTAATTAGATTACTGTCCTTAACAGACTTAGCAAACAAGGGAAAAATGAACTTTCTATTTTATGACTTGATATAGATAAAGCTTTTGACTCCCTAAGTTGTCTATATCTGTTTAAAGCTCTGCAAAAATACGATTTCTCCTCAAAATGTATAGGATTAATTAAAAAACTATATAAAAAGGACATAGCCTATGTAAAGATTGGATCTTTCCTATCTAGCCCATTCAAAATATTAAGAGGTCCTAAACAGGGATGCCCCCTCCCCATTACTCTTTGCCCTGGCTATTCAGCCTCTTGCAAATTATGTTAGAAATAATGACAGCATTAAAGGATATAAAGTGTCCGCCAAATTATCCTCAAGATACAACTGTTTGCTGGTGACCTACTAATAATGTCTAATGATATCGAAAATCCAATAGGTCACCTATTACATAATATAGACTTCTTTGCAAACATCTCTGGTCTAAAATTCAATCACAACAAAACTCAGGCACTTCTAGTGAATAAAAATGTTACTATGAAGCTTAGATCAAAAAGAGACGTAAACTGGGAGGGCATGCATATTAAATATCTAGGTATCAGTATTGAATCTAATTATAAAAATCTCTCAAATCTAATTAACAACAACTTATAAACTCAATTGCTTGTCTAACTGACAGTTGGAACAGACTCTTCTTCACATTTGATAACAGACTAACTTTAATCAAAATAATACTGTTGCCCAAAATCTTATTCATTGGCCAAGCTGTAATAATTTCCACACCTGTCAAAATTAAACAGAAAATTAATAATTAATTCTCAGCTTCCTTTGGCATCCCCAAAAAACAGGAATTTCTCTTCTCTGGCACACCACAAGCTGGGATGAAGGAGATATTGTATTTCCAAATATTGATTTTTATTTAAACTCTGCATTTATTAACAGTGTTCCTTGGAATAATACTTCTTATACATCATATTGGAAATCAATACATGAAACCTTACTTCTTAATAGTAATAGGACATTGCTTGAACCATGTACTCAAATGCATACAAACATCTTTATATGGATTTTAAAAATATACATTCAAGGTGTAAGGTCACACCTCTTGTAAACCAAATATTGCTGTTGTTAAAAAAGCTTATGTTTTCTAATTCAATTCATTAAGAATGTATTAATAATTATGTTTCCTATTGCTTACACAAATAAATATTTGATATTATTTGATACTCAGAAAATGTTAGAATATAAGATGGGTGACCTATTATATTGGAATAATTTCTCTCAGCTAATAAAATAAGTTCTGCAGATTATTTGATCAGCAGATATAGTGTGCAAAATTGCAATTGGCTGCAGATCCAAACTTTTAAGGATTTTATACATACTAAGCTCATACCCTCATTAGAGACATACAATAAGAGTAACTTAAAAATCTTGGATTTTATCTCAACGATTATTAATAGCTAACCCAAGAACAATTCGCATATCACGTTATCAAAAGATGAAAATAGCGAACGCTATTTCATCTAACCTAAAATATCTAAATAACATAATATCGAACATTCAGAACAGCACATTTTTTCCCCGAAACACATACACACAACATAAGAACACCTATAAATCATCAATACACACACGTACACTTATAATCCTACAACTAACCTACACTAAACTATACATACACTACTATCTATCCACTTACCTTAACCCAAACCCTAACCCTAAGGTCCCTCACTATCACACTCACCTAACCCACGCCCTAACCCTAACTCACTTAACCTGCCCCTAAACCTAATTCACCTAACCCGCACCCTAACCCTAACTCACCTAACCCACATCCTAACCCTAACTCACCTAACCCGTGCCCTAATCCTAACAACCACACAATCGCACACTTACCTGAACCCTACCAGTAAATCTCCACCACAGTGCTGAAAATAACAAAGCCACTGACCTGGCCAACCGAATTCCTTCCCTAGGAAAGAATTTGGTGTTCTGCAGCTTCACTATTTTTAGCATTCGATCAAAATGGGTCGATATTAGAACATTTGAAGTTTTAAAACTTCGATGTTCTGATATAGACCCAACAATTCATACATATCTGGTATTTATAAAATTATCAGAAATTATTTTAGCAAAACCGATGTTTCTTTTTGGAATTATTGAAGTGAAGTTAATAGACAAGTATTCTAGAAAAAGATAAAAAAACTTTGTTTACAGTTGGTGAAAGAATCCACATATCCCTTGTCCTGGCATGTATACACATGGAAATTTTTACATAGATGTTTTTCACCCCACATAGACTAGCAATAATGTACAAGAAAGATGAAATGAAATGCCGGAGATGTGGATACCCTGATGCTGACTGGATACATATGGTTGTTAATTGCAAAATAATTTCCCCATTTTGGTTAGACTTTAAATACCTTTGTAAAGCACTATGGAATGACAACTGTATAATTTCGGACTCCCTTATTGTATCCAGTGTTCCTCTTCCTGAAGTCATTCCTAAAAACAAAATTTTTACTATGGTCTCTCTCTCTCTCTATAGCAAGGAAAAGTGTTACTAAAAACTAGAAATCCCAATCTACTCCTCTCTTTAAAGTTGAGTTCATTCATCTTGTGAAATATGTTTGTAAGAATGAGATTGCTACTATAAAAGCAATGGCTAACAACACAACTCATCACTTAATTGCTTGGACAAAATTGTGTAATCTGTTAGAGAAATATTAAGTGTTCTCTTGTGTATATTGCTGTTTAGTTGTCATGACATTGTATATAGTTTATTTGTTTTTTTCTTGTTACTCTACTGTTAAGTTACTGTGTTATAAAATGAATAAAACCATTTTGGAGGGAAAAAAAAAGAAAAAAGAATTATATGCTTGCAAATGTAATGAGCAGTGAAAAGACTGGGATTAAGAAACTAACGGGGATAAAGATCATTCCTTTGTAACAAATGATGGTGCTAATATTATTGAATTAGAAACTGAAGATTATTCATATCTAAGATATTCTTTAATTGGAGATTCAGTTATTAGAGGAACCGATACTTACATTTGCAGAGAAGATTATGAACATAAAATGGCATTATACTTGCCAGGAGCAAAAACAGAAGATGTCAGAAAGGCCTTAGAGTGCCTTAATGTAAGGAAGTATGGATCCTTTTTTATTCATGTTGGATCAAATTAATCCATCCACAAAGACTCTCTGACAGTAGAGAACTTACAGCCTTCTTAGATAGCATATTTGTTATGGCATATTTTTCACAATTCACATATACAAAGGATAGTCAGGTCACCGGGAATGAAAAGATGTTTTTGAGTAAATATCTATATGAATAAAATGTCTTATTTAAAAACTATATATAAATATGAGAGCATATAAGCCTAATTTTGGGTACCCATATGTTTACACAGAATGGTGTTTGGTTGTCAAAAACAGGGAGGAAAATGTTTGCAGTAGATATTTTGCAGTATTTGGTAAAAATAAGGCAGGGTTTTTGCCAGGTCAAAAATGTAACAGTTCCCAGACAGCAACATTTGATGCATCTCTGCTGGTTAATAATGCTAGGAACATTAATAATAAAGTTATTTTTATAGGAAACTTTGCTACGTTTCCACAAGATTAATGTTGTTATCATGTGTGAAACATCATTAAGGAATAATGACAGAAAACCAGTTCTGTCAAGGTAAGAATGTTTTTACTGTAACAGACATTCTAACAAAAAGTCAGGTGGAGGTGTTATAATAGGGATTAAAGATTGTGATGAGACCTGTGATTATTACATTTTCAGTGATGACCCCTATACTGTATATTGTGTAACCATGACAGTAAAGACAACACTAGAACATAAAACAACTGTTGAAGTGTATACTCCACCAAAGTCAACAACTGATGACCTATAGCAATTTGTACATTTCTTGCTTGAAAACACAGGAGGGAAGAATAATATTGGCTGGGGCCTTAAATTTACCAAAAGCAGACTGGAATAATATTGATTCAACAGCATTAGTAAGGAAATTCTTCACAACAGATGTTCAGAAACAACAATTGTTTCAGATTGCAAAAAAGCCTACCATGTAACAGAACATACTAGGCATCGGTTGGGTTCCTAAATAAATTACTATTACTTCATTTCAAGTTTTACCACCAGTGGTATACAGTGATCATGGTTTATAAAGAATAGTTTCTCGCTAGATAATTCTGCAAAACTGAAATCTAAACCAATGCATAGAAGATTAATAATATACACACATATCTATCTATCTATATATATATATATATATATATATATATATATATGGGTCTGCTACCATTAACTGAAATTATTACACTTAACCAAAATCCAAATAACTGAGACAACTCCACCAAAAACTTATTACATCAAATCAACAAACTGCTGATAATTGTAACAGGGAAACTAAACACTTGGCCACCAGGACAGAAAAGAAAACATCAAAACAAAATTAAAGCTATGTTAATGGGGGGGGGGGGCTTTTCCCCCACACCCCCCATGTGGGTTTTTTTGACCCAACTCCCATCTAAACATATCAACTCTGAGATCACACTATATTGGGGAAAAGGGCAAAGTTCACCCTGGTGGCCAAGTGGTTAGTTTCCCTGTTAAAATATTGGCGGTTCATTTCTTCAATCCTTCAATGTAATAAGGTTTCTGTGGCGTCATATCAGTCATTTGGATTTTGGGTAAGTGTAATTTTGGTTAATGGTAATAGACCCATATATAAACCCAGTGTTACATAACACACTCCAAACTTTTCTTAAGGTCTGTGAGTCTGATCTAAGAGCAGTGGTACGAAACCCTTGCCTGTCTAAATGGTTCAATTTGACCCACGAAGAACGCACTGCGTTAAATGATCTCAAATCTGATTATAGCCTTCGCATCATGAAGGCAGACAAAGGGACTGGCATAGTCCTGATGGATCAGGCACTATATGTAGAAAAAATAGAAGCATCTCTTATAGATGAAGAATTTTATAAAGCCACGGAGATAAAAGTTGTCAATAGACACTTCACAGCCATCGACCGCAAACTCAAGAGCCTCGAAAGAAACTTTAACATCTTACTTGAAGACTACATGTTCCTAGTAGTCCCACACCCCAGCCTTGGTAAACTGTTTGGCATACCCAAAATTCACAAAAATGAAGTGGACCCCCCCTTCAGACACATCATTTCTAACAAGCGTACCAAAACGGAAAAGATCTCTGAATTCCTAGATGCCATACTTAACCCTATTGTCCAAGCCTCTAAGTTTTACTTGAAAGATTCTTGGGAATTCCTGAACTTACTATTCCATACGGATATTAATTACTCTAACTGCATTTTTGTGACTCTGGATGTTGTGTCCCTGTACACCAATATCCCCCATCAAGAAGGCTTGGAATATTTGAGAATATATTTAGAGAAATACGCCAAACTTCCCAACAACAAAATAAATACAATTTGTGAACTAACCAGCATAGTCCTGCTAAATAATTTTTTCCATTTTAATGGTAAAGTTTTTCAACAGATTCGCGGCGTTGCTATGGGGTCCAAAGTAGCGCCTGCCTACGCGAACCTGGTACTAAGCACATGGGAACAAGAAAAGTTAATTATGATCCCAGCCTTCCAGTCAGTACGTCTGTACAGACGTTACATAGATGATTTGTTCTTTGTATGGGAAGGTACTGCCACTGAACTTGACAACTTCATTTTGGAAATCTCTGCCAGTATGCCTTTCCTTAAATTCACAGTCTCAGGCCGTGGGTCTGTAATATCATTCCTGGACACAGTCATCACCCTTGATCCAGCCACAGGCACTCTGTCTTCCAATGTACATAGAAAAAAGACTTACAGAAACAACTACCTGGACTTTGGAAGTCAGCATCCGTTTTTTGTTAAAAAGAACGTAGTCCGAGGCCAACTGATTCGACTCTCACGCCTCGTCAGTAAAGACAGTGACTACCTAACAGAAGCCAACTTCCTTAAACAGTTGTTTTTAGCGAAGAACTACCCCACAGAGCTGCTCGATGCCTTACTGTCTGAAATCTTTAATGACCGATACACCAAACATAAGCCCATACTTACATTTGGTTTTATTAGTAACACCCCTAATACTAACGCAGAAGGTACAGAAAGATGCTGCAGCTTCCCACTCCCAATTTGTAGAGATTTACCTGCCATCCGCAGCACTCTAATTAAAAACTGGCCTGTTATCGCCACAAATGACAACCTCAGACTGGCATGTGGCAAACAACCTATGTTTTCTTACAAAAAAACAATAACTTTACAATCAAACTTCGAAAACAGAGATAAACCTTTCATCATCCAAAACAACAATGCTCTGACCAACCAGAACGGCATGTCCAATTGTGGACATTGCGTTGTCTGTCCACACATTTACACAGGAGACAGTTTTACCTTTCAACATTGCAACTTTAAAGTCTCCTTCAAGACTAATTTCCACTGCCATTCTGAATGGGTTGTGTACGCAGCTATTTGCTCCAGCTGCAACTCTTTCTATATCGGCAAAACAACCAGAAAACTCTCCGATCAAACTAAGGAGCACCTAGCTGCCATCAGAAACCAAGACCACAGCAATGCCTTAGGTAGACACAGCCACAATTGCCATCAGTTCAATGGGTTCAAATTCTTTGTCCTGGACCAAATTGATGTTTTCTTCGGAGACTGCAATTTTCTGCTGGAAGTAAGAGAATTAAAGTGGCAACTCCTTTTAGGGGCTGACTCATACCCTGGACTTAATGACAATATCAATATCAAATGCACCCTACGCTGGCGCTCCTGACGTTCTGTCGTTTTATCAGTAAAGAACTTATACTTGCAATATGCAATATATAATAAATGCCTGCTTATATGATACAGAACTGTATAATAATTTTGCAATCACCTTGTTGCGGCGTCTTGTCCTATCATGTTTTAGTTTTCTTTTAAGACATTCTTGTACTTACCCATACAGACGTCCATATTCTTGTAAAACTGAATTCACCTGGCTATTTTATGTTTAATAGTGTGAAGCCTCATGTTACATGATTTATTTTACTGTTTTGCTATAGTTGCTTGCCTTTTGAGACTACAATACTTTTTTATAAGAGTTGTAATAACCAGTTGAAATACGATCACATACATGAGCTACTTTAACTTCCCTGCGGACACCCACCACATTGGTTAACTACACAGGACTTCAACCCATCATTTATTGTTTGTGTGTAATTCTACTTCACTTGCAATTGGATACAGCATGTTACCTGTTAACCTATGATAAAAACTTCTTTAGTCTAAACTGTAATGAAACATGCTTTCCACTCATTGGTAGCATTGTCTTGTACCTCCTACTTGTTGGACATTACTTGTGTTTAACCTTAACCATTGGTTAATTGTAATTTTACGACTTTGTTAAGCTATAAATAGCTTTTCCTTTCCAGATCCTGTATTTTACTTTTTTCTGAAGAAGTCCCACGAAACAATAAAAGGGATGAAAGCGCTAAATATCTGTTTCTCTTAATTTTGTTTTTGCCTCTAGTGTTCAGTACAGTAGTTTGTGTTTTTTATAAGTTATTTTCTACATTGTAGTTTCTCCGGTCGTTTTTACATATATATATATATATATATATATATATATATATATATATATATATATATATATATATGGGTCTACTCTACTTCCAAGTATTGAAAAGCCACATCATTGAAGATGGATTCATTGAGAAAACATAACTGAATCTTCACATCATCGAACTCCCGGAACAGTGAAAACAAGCTCCAGGAAAAGAATCACTTGGCCCCCGGAAGAAAAATACAAACAAGGAAGCAAGTAAAACCCTCCAAAGTAGGGAACTTTATTCCCCACACCCTTTATAACTAAATATACCAATTCCCAGGGTCAAAAAATAAAACGTCTTTTTGTTTTCACCAATAAACTTATGCCTAAAAAGAACATTGGAAACCCTTCTGGCGTTAATGTCATAAAATGCTCTTGCATTCTGACTCTTCATTTACATTCAGTTTTCCCAATATAGGAACTGGCACAATGGTTGCAGAATGCCATATGCACAACCCCTAGTGTTACAACCATAATTAGAGTGGAACTTAATTCTGCAATTAACACTACTAAAAAAACAGAAGTTCATGATACTTTGAGACTGGCAAATGTTCAATGAGAGCTATGTATGTGGCACAGGATTTTGACTTTACAACATAGTTGAACCACAAGATTTCCTTTCATCCCATTCAAGTAAACATTTGACCACAGATTTGAACTTTTAGAGAAAAAAAAACTTTTAAAATTTAAAAACATACAAGTACACAAAGTATACTTTAAACATTGCCTTGATATTAACGTTGTACCTAAAGGTTTAAGGTTGTGGAAATTTCCTACCAGTAACTGAACTTTACCATAAGTTTGTTAATGTGTTTGATGAAAGTGGATTTAAAATTGTAAAGCTTTTAATTGCAGACAATGGAAAGTAGATTAAGGAGTCAGTTGGTGAACTGGATAGTTTAAACCATTGGTTGCACAATGATTTACTTTTTGAACACAATACACTCCATTTTCAGGAATTTTTCACAAAGGTTGACAAATCAGTTAATATTAATTTAGACAAGAAGCAGGAAAGAAGTGCATAGGGATCAGCTTAAATATAAGAACAAGTTGCTTTATTCACTAACCACTAGGACTAGTGAGTTAAATTATGCAACTACAAGCATGTAATCAGAGGATGCCAGCAACCTCAATAATGTTGAGAACAATAATTTCTTAATTTCCCCTACCATCACCCAGTGGTGAGAAGGTCATAGAGAATTATACCAACTGCACAGTTTGACCTTTGAAGAACAGATAGGTCAGGTCAGAGGTAGAGGGAGGGTAAGGAGCTGGAATTAATTGTAAATGGTTACTGACCCAATGAATTTTCTTTCACTGCCTTTTATGTCAATCACCCTATTAAAAGAATGGATGAAAACCACAACAGTAAATTTATTTCTACTTTTGATTACTTTAATTATAATGATTTAGTTCTTGACCAAATATTTAGTTTGATTTATTTATTAAAGGTTTTACCTTTATACCTAGAAGTCATATGAACCTTGTATTAATAAATACCAAAATGGGCACTACAGAATGACTGTTCACTCCAACCAGAGAAAGAGTGAGATGGGAGAACAGAGGATATATTGATAGATGGAGGTACTTTTATTTTTAATACCAATGAAGAAGGTTTTAAATTAAGTTATAAAAGTTAAAATATTTTAATTACCTTGATGTGGATATCACTGAAGCCCATTCTAGTTTGTTTGTAAAAGGTTTTAAATTTATTCCTAAAAGAAAATGTGACATACGTAGCATTATTATTGATGTTAAGTTGTTTTTATGAAAAAATAGCTTAATATGTATGTTTCGGTGCATAATTTAAATAATAGTAAAAATAATACCATGTTAAAGACAAAAAGTACATTTAACCTCCCCTTAAATCCCCAACTTAAGAACTTTGAATTGTTGATAGAAAAAGAGCTTTAGAGAAGGAATTCTAAAGAATAAAGTTTTTTTTTTAAATTTAACTAAGGAAGAAAGAGGGTTGCTTGAGGCAATGAGAAAAATATAAGTTCTTGAGGGTGATAAAGCTTGACAAGGGGTGAGGGACAGTATTCATAGATTTTATTACATATGGATCTAAAATGATAGACATTTTGAAAAAATGTAAATAAATATATTAAGGTGTCAAAATGAGATTAATGTAGCATATAAAAGAATTTACTTGGGTTTAAATGCTTTGTTATTGGAAGGTTTAATTCATTTTGAGACATATACATTTTTATATAATGATAAACCTTGGGTTCCTTTGATTTTTGGCATCCATAAGGTGCACAAAAACCCACTACACCCACCACTTAAACCGGTTGTATTAGTGGAGGGGTCTATAACTGCCCCTATAGCTAAGTATTTGGATTTTAAGCTTAAAAAGCTGGCAGTGGAAGTAATGAGATTTTAAAAGACTTTTGGGTTTTTTTTTTGAAGTGCATCAAAAGAGAGTTATACAATGTAAAGATGATTGTTATTACAATTGATGTAGTCAATTTATTATCTTCCATCCCACATGATCAGGGTTTGGAAATGTTTGAAGAGGCATTAAAGATGAAAGGAAGGCTTTTACAAAATGATTTTTGTACCTGTTTGGAATTAGTTGAGATGGTACTGAAAAACAATTTTATATATTTTGAGGGAGAGTTTTTCCAACAATTAAGTGGGGTAGCTATGGGTGCGAGTTGCTCACCCACTTATGCCAACATTGATTATACTATTGACTTGGGAAGAGAAGTTTATTTTGAATTCTAAATACAAAGATAGTTGAAACTTTTATAAACATTTTTTTGGATGATGTTTGCTTGTTTTGGATAGATACTGAAGAAACATTTTTGGAATTGTATAAATATATTACTAGTACTACTAATTTTTTAAAATGTGCATACAATATTAGGTATGACAAATTGAATTATTTGAATATCACTATATCTAAGGATAATGGGAATTTTACGTCTAAAGCATAGAAGAAAGAGACTTGATCAAACGCTTTCCTTTATTTTATGGGTGCACATGTATATTATCAAAATAAAAGTATTGTTCATGGACAGATTGTAAGGTCGGGTAGGATGACACCAGAAGATCAGGATTTTATTTGTGAATATGAAATGTTGGAAGGTATGTTTATAGAGAGAGGCTACCCCAAAGAATTGGTGAAAGAGATTTGGTGCAAAGTACTACAAGGTAGGAAGGAAAGATTTGCACCGACTTTGGGGTCTGTCTCCCATCTTACTAGTAATGCTAATACAAATAAAGAGAAGGTTATTATGGATGAAGGAAAATGCTTTGATGGTGCTTTTGTGACTGACTTTAATGGTGATGCTCAGGTTATTAAGAATATATATTTTTAGAAAGAATGGACAAAATATGCAAGTTTATCATATTTGAAAGTCATTTTTGATAAACCCTTAAAATGTATTTTAGGAAGGGGCATAGTATTAAAGATTTATTAGATGGGAATCAGATCAGTACTAATGTTAATAGAAAGAAAAAAGTGGGCACATTTAAATGTGGATCATGTCCACAGTGTCCCTTCATTATTAATGCTGAAGCTATTTATATAGAAAACAGAGATAGATACATAGTGGGAAAGTCCTGTTGTACTTGTGACACCAGTAGGATTGTATATGTTGCATTGTGCACAATATGTAACAGAAAGGAAACTTAAAAGAAGGATTTATGAGAACATATATGATATTAGAAATAAGAATGCCTAGTTCAAACATTCCCTCATATGTCAGGGTGCTAAATTCTTAATTTTCATTTTAGATGAAGTACCAGTTGATATTAGGGGGGTTCATGGGAGACAAAAATAGAGTACAAAGAAGTCTATTGGCAAATTATTTTAGAAGCCAATAGACTGCCAGGATTGAATGAAACAGTCTCGCTTGCCCCAGTTTTAAAATTAAGGACAGGGAGGTTATGATGTCTGTGAAACAGCTTTATTTACTGTTTATTATTTATTATTTATTAGGTAATTAACATCAAAGAACATAGATTAATGGTTTTAAGTAAATGTATCTATATTTATATTATTAAAAATTTGACCACTTGAGGAGTTAGAGGATAAAGGATTTATATGTGTTTGTTTTTCATCAGTTTTACTAATGAATATTGAGGTTATTTAGTATTTTTTTAGTATTTTTTTATATACATATTTACATATTTATATTTATGTGATATTTTGTATTTTGTATATATATATATTTTATAACTAAAATATATATTTATTATTTTATAAGCTTGTGATTTTTTAGGTATTACAATAGTTTGCAATATTTAAATTGTTTAATTAATTGTCAAAGGAAGTTCTCATTGGTAAATTTAGGAATTGGTTCATTGGTGGTTTGCGTACATAATGATGCATTCTTGTTTAGCAGGGTTAAATCTGAGGATGTGTAAAACTGCAGATGAAAATACAGTGAAATATCAAAGTGTTTATGTGCCTTGTGGAGTTTGCTGTACTTGGTGGAGTTTATTCAATAAAGTGCGATTTTAACCAGGCTGGAGTGGACAGTCAGTCTGTAGTGCCTATTTTGGTGTTTATTGTACAAAATGTTCTGGTACTGTTTCCTCATTTGTTGGAACTTTGTATTAATATTAAGCTTTATGTCAAATAATTAAATGAAGTATCAGTCTATGGTTTTAATAGAGGGCCTCCTATCTATAAAGGTCACCTCTGTCAGTCCCCTCATTAGAAGGAGCACTGTCAACCCCCCTGTTCATCCTCTATTGACATTATTTGAAAAATATTGCATGAGGGTATGAGACAAACTTGTTCCCAAGCTTCCAATACTCAATTGTATAATATGTCAAAGGATGAGTATGTCTTACAGAAAGAACTCAGCAGTAATAATAATCTATGAATTATGAATCCTGACAAAGGCAGGGGTATTTTACTTATGAATAGTATTGACTATTCAGGTAGAATGTTCTCACTTCTCAAAAAAGAGGAAAAAACATTGTAGAATCTACAAACATTAAATCAATATTGCATATAGGAAAATTCATTTAATTTTGGAAGATCTGATTGCCCAGAAGGTTATTGACCACAAGCTTTATAGATATTTGTGTGCAAAATGACCCATTATTCTTAGTTTACTTGGGATCTCAAACATCGATAAAGATGCCCCCCCCCCCCCATTTTGACCTATAGTGGCGATAAGTCATTCGCAAACCCATCCACTACCAATTTATGTGGAGAAATTGGCCAAGAAATTTATGGACAAGTACCCCTATATACTTAAAGATTCTTGGGATTTCATATGGTAACCACTGTTTATTAAAGCAATTAAAATGAACAGTCATCTCAAAAGTAATGACACATTAGTGTTTATTAAAGCAATTACAATAAACAGTCATCTCAAGGGTAAGGACACATTAGTTTTTATTAAAGCAATTAAAATTGCTGATTTTTTTTGTTTACTACCCTCATTATCATGGGTCAGCCTGCCTCCTGAATTCACTAATTACTACAAACTTTCCCACACTAACTACAGCCCGGACTGTCCCATAATCATGCACACCATTTAAAATCCTGCAGCTCAAAATAATGTTATCCTTTTTCTAATTAGCCCCTAACAGAATAGATCTCCCTCTCAGGATGGCCCTCTAGTTGAGTGCATGCCCAGGAAGTGAGTAAAATACACGTTGCTGTTGCTGAAATGTTTTGCTTTCTTTGGCTATCCCATTTATAATTCTTTCATCAAGGATCAGTTCATAGACTCACTGTTTCTGTGATAGTGTCTGATGACTAATATATTTTACTACCTGCAAAACTCTGTTAAGCATATTATGTCTGTATTCATATCTTTTAGCACTGCAGATTGCTCATACAAACAATAGTTATTGCTACACTGAGACAGCTTAAGCATTGTGTCTTGCAATTGCTCTGCTATTGAATATATCAAAGTAGCCCAGTCCTGAAATGTACTTTGTCTGAGATGTTTTACATTGTGTCATTTTAATTTATCTGAGTCACTCTGTTAGAGCTGCCACACTTAATGCAGATTGCTCATTCAAACCATAGTTATTGCTAGACTGAGACAGCTTAAGCATTGTATTTTGCAATTTTTTTCTGCTATTTGATATACCAGAGTAGCCTAGACTTGTTATATACTTTGCTTGCGATGTGTTACATTATGTCCTTTTAGTTTTATCTATTAGAGTTTTTCTGTTACAGCTGCTGTACTTACAGTTTTACATGTTATTTGACTGTTCGAATTTTACTGTTAGAGTTGCCATTCTCCCTGTAATCTGCTGTCTGAGTTACTGTACTCTTTCTTAACTGATTCTACCTCCTCTATCTTCACTAAGCCTCTTGTAATAGGTTCATAGGTTCATAGGTAAGTACTAGGCTATTGGTCTTGTTCATAGGTTCATAGATAAGTACTAGGCTATTGGTCTTGGGGCCTATACAAGCCCAGCCAAAAAGGTACCCTGGTTTTTGCCACCCAAGAAAATTATTTTCCTGTGCCTCTGTCGAGCAGAACCACAGAAGTGATCCCCGGGATGAATTAACTATTTCCCATCCAATCATCAAACTTTTTCTTGAAGAGTGCTAATGAGGAGGTTTGTTTGATATAGATAGGTAGTTTATTCCAGAGTATGGGAAGTCTCTGGGACAGGACTCTATCCCTCTGGCATGTTCTGTTTATTGTATTGACAAGATTTAGGTCCCTAGAGCGTGCAGCTCAGAGGGACTGGGATTTGACATAGCTTTGTATGTTAGGCAGATGTCACCTCTGAGCAGGCAATATGCGACGGAGTAAAGCTGGAGTTTCTTGAGACGGTCTGCATAGGGCATCTGATTGAGGCCAGTAATCCTCTATGTGAGGTATTTCTGTGGCCCTTCCAGTTGTTGTAGATGTCTTGTGAGGTACATACCAAAAGGGGCATTATACTCTATAATGGGTCTAATGAATGATGAGTAGAGGGGAACAATGACCTCTTTTTTTCCTGGATGAGAAACCTTTTGTGATGAGGTGTGCCATGTAGAAGGATTTCCTGACTACTGTGGCAATGTGATTATCAAAGGAGAGACTACTGTCCACCTGTGTCCCAAGGTCTCTTATCACACTTTTGGTGTTAAGTATACTACCACCTATATTGTAGTTCATGGGTACAGAGTTTTTACCAAAGGGGATGACAATGCACTTTTTGGCATTGAGCTTGAGGTCATGGCTTTGACACCAGGCATCTGTCTCAGTGAGGCCCTTTTGTAGGATGTCCACATTGTTAGTAGTTTCAATTATGGCTCCTAGTTTGCAGTCATCTGCGAACATCATTAGCCAAAGACCTTCTGTGTTAGCCTGTACTTCAGAGAAGTAGATTTTATTTTTTATTTATTTTACATTTGTTAACCGGGCTAGTCCAACTGGATACATGTCCATTTTCAGTGGTGGCCCGAGGAGAAAAGCTCCACTACAATCTATAAAAACAAGTTAAAATATCACAGTTGAGGGAAATACAAAGTTATACGATACAATAAAAACATAAGTAAAACCTACAGCAAGTTCTATATACAATAGAGTTCAGTGGGAGGTTTAGCAGGGGACAATACTAGAAATACAAATACAGTGCTAGCAAAGTCAATTATAACAATGAAAGAATGTTGAGAAAAAGATATAGATATGATTCCATTTAAAAAAAGAGTGACAGGGACATTTCTGAAGAGGAAACTTCTAGTGAGCAGGAATTAAGAGTAAGAAGTAGGCAGATGACTGGAAGGGAAAAAAAAATGGTTAGTCAGGGTTGTTACAGGAGCATAGCCAGTGTTTGGAAAGGAAATGTTTTAGTTTAGCTTTAAATAATGGGAGTGAAGTTGTGGTAGTGAGGTCTTGCGGTAGTTGGTTCCATATTTTGCCGACTGAGTTGGAGAATGTGGAATCACCTGCTGAGTTATTTGATAGGGAAGTTTGAATCAGTATCTTGTTAGAAGAGCGTAGGTTTTTCTGATTTTTGTAGGGTTGTATTAGAGAGGAGAGCATAGGAGTATTGTCAGGGTGATAAAGGGCTTTATGGGCAATAGTAAGTTGGTAAGATTGTATTAGATAGGGTAGTTCTAGCCAGCCTAGTTGTTTAAGATTAAGACAATGATGAGTCCTGTAAGGGGAATCAGTAGCAAATCTAGCAATGTTGTTGTATGATGAAGTTAGTTTGTTGAGGTTATACTTAGAAAGGTTAGTGTAAATGGGAGAAGCGTAAAGTAGGGTAGAGATTAAGTGGGATCTAGCTATGGTAGTTTTAGCTTTGGGAGTTAGGAAATATTTGATTCTATAGAGAACACCAAGTTTTCTGTTGGTAGCTTTTATTGTAGAGTTAATATGAGTGTCAAATTTTAGTTGATTGTCAATAGTAATACCCAAGAGTTTAGTGGTTTGGTCTGGAGAGATGAGGGTACCATCATTAGATGTAAGTGTGAAGTTAATAGAAGGGGACTTGTGTGTGGGTGAAAACAGCAGAAGTTTGGTTTTCTTAGGGTTGAGGAGGAGACAGTGATTAGAGAACCATTGCTCTATAGTAGTGAAGGTATTTTGTGTGAGATTGTGCAGCTTAGTTTGTGTTGGGGCTGAGCAAATTATGGTTGTGTCATCTGCATATTGAATACAAGTTGATTGAGGAGTGGCTAGATAAAGGTCATTTATAAAAATGGAGAATAGCAGAGGACCTAAGATAGAGCCCTGAGGGACTCCTATTGAAGTTGGGAGGAGATCGGAGAGTTGATTATCCCAGAGTACGGCTTGTTTACGGTTGTCGAGATAGGATGTGAACCAGCTTAAGGCCTGACTGTCTAGAGAGAGGGATTTTAAATGATGGAGGAGAAGTTCATGGTTGACCATATCAAAGGCTTTAGACAGGTCTACAAAAAATGCAGAAGAGGAAGTGTTATTGTTGCGGTTTGTATTAATAGAGTCAATAAAGGATAGTAAGGCAGTGGTAGTACTATGGAATGGTCGAAACCCATGTTGACAATTAGCTAGGAGATTGTGGCTTAGAAGGTGATTAAGTAACTGTTGATGGATGCATTTCTCCATTATTTTTGCGAGAGGAGATAGTAGTGCTATGGGGCGGAAATTGGAATACTCAGTAGAGTTACCTCCTTTGAATAGAGGGATAATATGAGAGATTTTCCAGAGAGATAGAATAGTACCCTCTTTTATGGTTCTGTTGATCAGTATAGAGATGGGATAGGCTACAGCTTTAGCTCCTACTTGGAGGTATTCTGTTGGTAATTTGTCAGCCGAGGGGGTTGTGGGTTTTAGTTTTTGAAGCAAGGACAATATGTAAGAGGTTGGTATAGGTTTTAGGTGAAATGGTGGGGGAGGGGGGTTTAGCGTTTGCAGTTTAGATGTATCAGGGCTTTGTTGTTTAGCTAGTTTTAATATGGCTGAAGTAAAAAAGGTATTAAAATCGTTAGCTGTTTGTAGTGGTTGGTCAGGGTTTGAACCTAGTGGATTTGGAGTGGCAACTTTGCCTGGGGATAACAGCATGTTAATAGCGGACCAAAATGTATGTGGTTGGTTAAGGGATGAATGTTGAAGCTGTGTATAAAAGTACTAAACAGGAGAGGACCCAGGACTGAACCCTGTGGTACGCCACTTGTCACTGGTCTGAAGTCGGATTTGGAGTTTGCTACTTTCACAGTGTGGGTTCTGTCAGTGAGCCAGTTGGCAACCCATCTTGTGACATAGAGATTTATACCTAGTTTAGTAAGTTTAAATATAATTCCAGAGTGGGGGATGGTGTCGAAAGCCTTGGCAAGATCTAGATAGGCTGTGTGAACCACCTTACCCTCATCTATGGTTTTGGTGACTGCTTCAAAGAAGACTATCAGGTTTAGGAGACATGATCTGCCTTTTACAAACCTGAACAGGGTAGTGTCCAGAGTTTGGAGATTACCAATGTCATTGTTTATAAGTTCCATGATGATACGTTCCATGGCCTTGCAGACCAGGCTCATGAGGCTAATGGGGTGGTAGTTCTCAGGGTCTGTGGTGGCTCCCCCCTTTGTGGAGTGGGATAACCATCACTGTGCACCATTCAGCAGGCACAAAGCCTGAGGTGAGGCTATGATTGAACATGGTACTTAGATGGGGTGCCAGTTCGTTCTGCAGTTCGTGTAGAACGCAGCCTGGGATGTTGTCAGGTCCCATGTCTGCTGTGTTCTTGGCTTTGGAGAGTGTGTTTTTTACCTGTGCAGCCATGATTAGAGGAACTTAGCATTCTTCCGGTATAGAGATGGGCTCTTTAGGGGGTCATAGGGGGGGGGTAAAGTTAGCACTGAACCTATCTGCCAGGATGTTGGCGATATCAGTTGGGTCTGTATATTTAGTGCCATTGTGCTGTAACTCAGAGCAGATCTGAGTTTTGCCATTGAGATTCTTGACATAGCTATAGAATGCTTTGTGGTTGTCTTTAGAATCAGTGGCGATTTTGTTTTCATAACTAGCTTTGGAGGATTTTATCAGGGATCGCAACTTCTTACTGAGGCTGACCAGGGAGTTCCTCCACTCATGGGATTTTACTCTCTTTTGCAACAGTTTCTTCCTTCTGTTGTACAGTTTGTTTATGGCAGGGGACCACCAGATTGGCTTCCTTTTTTTGGAGGATAGCATCTTGGTTTTGTTTGGGATAGCACGATCCATGCACCCGTGTCAGTGCTTATAAAGTGCAATTGTGTAGGATTCAGTAGTCGTAACTGTATTGTCCATCTGCATGGGTGTCATGAAGTTCACCACTTCTGTTTTAAGAAGCATGAAGTTGGCTTTGGAGAAATTTATAATTTGTAACTTATATTTCTCTACTTCCACACCATCTACTTCTTTCTAATCTATCCATTTTACCTCTTGTATTTCACATTACGATATTTAGGAAGTTACAAACTTCACTGCAACGTGTCATGTTTGCTGGCACCTATCTTTTTTCTCTCTCCTCATAGTCTACTGCCCAAAATAAAAATTACATCAAAAGTAAAAATAGCAAGAACTGAATGAACCCTTAAACTTCATCAGCGCAGCATTACAACTCCGGGTTCATCAGTGCAGCATTACAACTCCGGGTTCATCAGCGCAGCATTACAACTCCGGGTTCATCAGCACAGCATTACTACTCTGGGTTCATCAGCGTAGCATTACAACTCTGGGTTCATCAGCGCAGCATTACAACTCTGGGTTCATCAGTGCAGCATTACAACTCCGGGTTCATCAGCGCAGCATTACAACTCCCGGTTCATCAGCGCAGCATTACAACTCTGGGTTCATCAGCGCAGCATTACAACTCTGGGTTCATCAGCGCAGCATTACAACTCCGGGTTCATCAGCGCACCATTACAACTCCTCTGGCCAAGACAGCACCCAAAGGAAAAGAGTACCGAGGGTACTTTTAAAAAATTTACCACACACAGCCAATCTGAATAGAACCATTATAAAGTAGGGGTATGACATTTTACCCGTTTGGTCTGCTTATACTGAAGCATTTAACTTTTCTTTATTCTTTATCTATGAATTAAATTACTGCTAGTAGGCCATCTTCTTTGTATCCCTTTCCATAGCAACTGAAATTAGGCTCTTCCTAATCACACTTTTCCAGTAATCAAATGTAAATCCACATAAAAATAAACAATGTACACAAAAGAAGACACTTGTGTAGGAGATGTACAAATAAAGAGAAGTATGAATAATACCAGACAAGTGATTACATGGACCATAAGATGCTGAGCAATACACAGCCTTAAGATGATGTGTGTGTCTGATAGTCCAGTAGTCAAGACAAGCCTTAAACTTTGTCCAGCGATACCTTTTTTGATTTGTGGTGGCAACTTATTCCATAGGCAAGGAGTGTGTTGTGTTAGGAACCTATCTCTCCAGAAAGTCTTTTATATGTTTTGGTGTGAGTTAAGTCTCCACTGCATGTATTTGTAGCACCACTGATTTTGGAAAAAAAGTGTGAGGTCAGATAGGACTGTTTTTTCATGGCTCAAAGAAATAGACACTTGGGATTGATGGAGACCAGAAATTCACCCTGGGGGTGGCACCCATGGCCATGTCTCCATTGGAGAAGGGCAGTCAGTGTTGATTATAGACTTGCTCTGTGAATTATGTCCACCTAATAAGTACAATTGGGGTGACTTAGGATTAACATGGCAAGACAGTTTTGAGTTATTGGAAAAGGGGTTAGGAATGGATTTTTGGCCAGTATGTAAGATTTCTTTAATAGCTAACCAGATTTTTTTAGGGTTATGATTATTATTGTAATAAATGTTATTATACTGTAGTTTTTTGTCCCCATTTATTTGCTTCTTAGTACAGTTGTGGAGCATTCTGAAGTTTTCGAGATATTGTGGTGTTTTATATTGTTTCCGTTCTTTCTATGCATTTCTCTATCCTGCATTAGCATTCTACTCTTTTTGGACAGCCAAATTACATTATTTGTTTTGAGTCTTACTTTTTCAAGGTGCAAAGCTATTTAAGATATTTAGGAAAGTTGTACTCAATTCATTTACAGTGCCATTTAAAGGGAGGCTTTTTAGGAAGTTCTAGTTATTAGATGATGAGGTAGTTATAAATAATTTTCAGTTAGACTTCGACAGGTTGCATATTGTTTTATAAACATGCTTTTTAAGTAGATGCATGCGATGTGTGGTTGTATAAATTGGGAGATAGACTCTGACTTTGCATCTGTAGTGGGGAAATTCCTAGGGTCTGATACAAGAATCCAGTCTAATAAGGAATTTGATGCCTTGCTATAATGTGTAGGGCTATTAATTAGTTGTGTAAAACCATATAAGTCCATGCTAGATGTAGGGGAGTTAGCGGTGATGTCCAATCGGTTGATATTGATATGTCCTAGTAGTATTTTTTCTTGTAGAATTGTTTTGGGTATCAGTTGTAGGATATATTCCAGTGTGTTTCCATTGTCGCTAGGAAGGATGTAAAGGACATTAATACATATTTGTTTATATTTGTTTATATTCTGGAAAGGAAATCAGCTCTGCTGAACTGAATTTTGGTATTGGTTTGTTGTAGGGGAAATGTAATAGTTGCTGAGAAATATTGCAGCAATAGTGCCACCTTTCATCTTTATATGGTCATCATGGATGCTATCATAGCCAGGAGATGCAATTTCAGAGTTAGGTTTAAGCCAACTTTCAGTTATGGCAAGACTATGAAGCTGTGTTGGGTAATCCATGCATGTTGTTCAGTAGATTTGTTTCTTATGCTTCTGACATTTTTGGCAGCAAAAGTTAGATTACTGGGGTTGGTGGTTGACCATTATGAGGTCAAGTGTGAAAGAGAATTGGCTTGATGTTGGTTGTGATAGGTGGGTTCAGGATCAGGGTGAATGTTTCCTTCTAGAAGTATTTTAGTATATTGGGGGCATTATTGATACTTCGGTTTTGGATAGTTTACTACGATACTTTAATGACACATTCCTTAACATACTCGACTCTCATGCACCAAACCGACTAATCAGATCCTAGGAACGGATAGCACCTTGGCTAACTAGAGAAACCAAAACTAAAATTAAAATTCGAGACTAGGCCTGGGATAAATGGAGAGCTACTAAAGCTCCCCTAGATCGCATCAAATTTCAACAGCTTAGAAACTCCACAAAAACAGCCATTACCCAAGATAAAAAACAGTATTTCTGTCACCTCCGGGATAAACACCAGAAAAATCCAAAGAAGTTCTGGGCTGGATTCAACAACCTCCTCCATTCTGGGAAATCAACTACCCCTACCCCTGAGAAACTTATTGGGAAAGATCCAGAAGAAGTAGCCAATACTTTTAACTCTTTTTTCACCGAGACCATCCAGTCCCTAGCCAGTCAGCTAACTACTTCTTCCTCTTCCTTAACTCATGCTAATGACTCAGGTCTACCCTCCTTTAACTTACAACCAGCATCTACCTCCTATATTCGTACCCTGTTGAAAAAACTTAAACCATCCACCCTAGCGGCTGATCGTCTCCCAGCGGAATACCTACAAATCGCGTCAGATGCCATTGCCTATCCCATATCAATCTTGATTAACAGAACTATAACTGAGGCTACCATCCCCCCCATTTGGAAAATATCATACATCATCCCACTTCATAAAGGAGGCTCCTCCACGGAAACATCAAACTACAGACCTATAGCAATATTGTCTCCAATAGCTAAAATTATAGAACGGTGTGTTCACAAACAACTTCTACACTACTTCACCCTTCACAATCTTTTGTCTAAAACTCAACATGGTTTTTGACCCCATCATAGTACAACCACTGCCCTCCTCTCCTTTGTTGACTCAGTCAATAGCAACCGTAATAATAAATTAATATCCTCTGCTCTCTTTCTTGACCTATCGAAAGCCTTCGACATGGTCAATCACCAGCTACTGCTCCACACCCTTGAAACCCTATATCTTGACAACCTAGCTCTAAGATGGTTTAATGTTTACCTTTCTGGTAGGCAACAAGCTGTCCAGTGGCAAAACAGGCTATCTCACCTGCTCCCTAACACCATTGGAGTTCCTCAGGGCTCTATACTTGGTCCCCTTCTTTTCTCCGTTTTCATAAATGATCTTCACTCAGTCATCCCCAAAGCCACCTGCATTCAATATGCAGATGACTCCATCCTGATCTGCTCTGAAGTTTCTCTCCCTAATCTCCAAGCAGTCACCCAACACTGTTTTGCTATAGTCGAAAAATGGTTCTCTGAACGGAAACCCATCCTAAATCCAACAAAAACTAAGTTACTGCTATTTTTCCCCACTTTTGCTACTCCCCTAGGACAAAAACCTCCACTTGCTAATAATATGACCTTCCACGTTGAATCCATCAACGGCACCATCATTGAGCCTGTCTCCAATACCAAACTATTAGGTGTTACTATTGACCACAAGCTCAAATTTGATATGCACATTAGCCAAACCATTAAGACTGTAAATAAGAAACTCAGCTCAATGTACAGAATTAAGAACTTTCTAACTCCTCATGCTAAACTAACCATTGCTCGCACTCACCTCCTCTCCACCCTACTATATGCCTCCCCTGTACTGTCTTTCCTCAACAAAAGTGAGCTCAATAAACTCTCTGTTGCCTATAATCATATTGCCAGATTTATAACAGGAGCACCTTATCGTACTCATCATTGCCTTAACCTTAAGAAACTTGGCTGGTTAGAACTCCCCAATCTTCTCAAACTTAACCAACTCACTGAAGCATTTAAAATAATTAACCAACCGGATAGAACCCCCTCACTGAGTAAACTTCTGACCCCCTACTCCAATCTAAACTGCCTTCGATCCTCAAATAGCGTCCAGGTACTAACCCCTAAATCTAATAATTCGGGTGGTGATGCTCTTTATGCCAATTCCATTGGAAAGCTTTGGAATTCCCTTCCTAACAACCTAAGACTCACTACCTCTCTTAATCAATTCAAAAATAATCTTAAAGAATTCCTTAAGTCACATTGGTTATGCCCATGTCCTAAACCAGACTAATCCTAAATGTCTCATACCACCTCAGTCTCTTCTTTCCCTCAGAGTTTATAATATTAACCTCACTGCTTCTCAATGTAACCATGTTAAGATTACTTACACAACATGCGAATGTTAATTTATCAGTATGAAAATTTTGCTGTTTTCTCTTTCTTTTTATTATTATGTTAATGTTAATTTCTTCTGTATGTAAATGTATTGTGTTTCTCTTTATTGTGGAGCTTTTCTCCCCGGGCCTCTGCTGAAAAAGGACATGTATCCAGATAGACTAGCCCGGTCAACAAGTGTAAAATAAAATAAAATAAAAAAAAAATAAAAATAGTATTTTTCCACTTAATTTTGTTTTGATTTGAGTTGAAATGGAGTTAATCAGGCTATATTTGGGGTAGAAGTGAAGAGCATCATTAAATAGGTTTGGAATAATGTGTGGAGTTTAGGGAGAAGTATGAATAGGTGGTTCGGACAGAGCTGGAGAGATATTGTGAGCTATTATAGAGTCCTGGTAGGATGAGAGATGACCAAATAGCAGGAGAAGAACAGAGGATAAGCTGAGGAGTAGCAAGATTAAGTAACTAGATCTGTATTTTATTATAGCAGGTAGTGGGGAAGTAGGGATCAAGAAGGAAACAGGAAGTGGCAGGTCAGCAGGATATTTAGTGGTGGTGGGGGTCTGAAAGCTGGTAGAAGGTAGTTAGAAAGATATATGTTCTATGAAGGAGGAGAGTTGTGTTGTCTTGGTATCTTGTGTTATTTGTCTGGAATGTAAGAAATAGTAAACTTTTAAAGGAAAGAGTATTTCAGTGCAGTTAAGATAAGAAGTAGTAAGGGTTTATTTGGGATAAGTAGAAGCTGAAATGTAGAGTAATAGATAGGTAGTGTTGGGGGATTTGAATATGAATGGATATAGTGCAAAGCAGTATGGGAGGATGAAAGATTGGAATGATGCTGAATGTTAGAAGTTTTGAATTAGGAAAAAAGCAGGAGTGTTTGTATCATGGTAGTAAGATTGTTTTGAGAGGATGAGGGCATGAGTGTTCACAGATGAAATGTGTCTGTGATAAGTATAATGATAGAGTAACAGAGGGTGTGTGCGAACTGGGATTAGGGTAGTGGGCTTCCTACCCTGAGTTCAGTTATTACAGACAACAACTATTCAAAGGCTGTAGAAGGTAATTAACAAAAAGGACCAAAGTAGAACAGGTTTTCTTTAATTTACTGAGTGCAGAAACCAGGAAGCTAGTGAGAATAAGCAAGCAGTATATACAGTGTAATCTATTGCTAAAGAGAAAAGACAGTGACCAACTTAGTAAGGGCTCCTTAGAGTGGAAGTACCATTTGTTTGGGGAGAATGTCACAGACACTTTCCAGCACAGGGCATGTATATATTTGACTAGTTAAACTTAATACTCAGCAAGGCTCTTTGTGGTAAGTTTGCTTACATTGCACAATGACAAAATTGTCAGTGAAAATCTTTGGGACTTGGGTCCTGTGGTTAAGCTCCAGCAGTATCAGGGATGGATATAGTGACCACAAGCTCTGAAAGGAAAGAAAGGAGAAAAACTCCACTAAACTGTAATATTATATTGAGGTAATAAAGTGAATACATATTCTTAGAGATTATAAGAGTAGAGAACTGATAATAAAGTTTATGAATATAAGGTATACTGAGAGAGAACAGTAGTATTACTGTGTATAGAGCTGTACAGAGTAAACTATCATAACATAGGACTACACTGATAAGCCCCATATAAAACCATCACTTAGTACACATTCATTTGATTAACCAGTATTTCAAACTGTGTAACAAATATTATACCAAAACACCAACAACTGACATTACATACATTGTTAATGGGCACAGGTTCAGCATACATAAAGCTTATCTTATCTGAATGAAATCAATACAAGTACAACACACCACTGAGGTCTTTTTATTGTTCTACACAGCCTTAGAACAAACACAATTATAATAACACATGACACGTACCTCCCTTGTGATGGAAAATGATGACTGAGCAGAAGTGGAAACCAAGGAAATAATTATTTTGAGCCAGGACACTGGATCTGAATTGCCTAGATATAAGTAAGGCCTAACTAGGTTTAATGTTATTGGCTGGAAAAAAAATGCAAAAAGGAAATTAAAATTGCAATCAACTGTAACTGAAGCAATACATATTGTAAAGGCGATAACAATAACTGGAGGTGGGATCTTTAGACAATGCTAGGGCAAATTACTTAATAGTAAATGGAATTTGTGGAAACACTATAATAATGTTTAGGAGAAGGAGAAATGTTAAACAGATGGGAGGAACTGAGCAGTATATGTAATGCTGGAGTGAATTATCATTTTTAAAAGACATACATGTCTACACTCCATAAAAATAATTAAAATGTCAGGATGGGTGGTTTCCTTTTCTGTTAATGTATATATACCTACATCATTGTCTAAGTTGTGATTTAATAAAGATATTTGAAAAACATAGTGTTATGCCTGAGCTTACCCACTATACTTAACTTACCCCGTTCAGCCAAAGTCATACCTCACAACCCTCTCCAACCTCCCCCTCCCCTCATTTCTTTTGTTTTCCCACCACCTTACCATATCCACTTCCTCTCTAGAGACTCACAAAAATAGACATGATAAAAGGGGTCTATATTAGAACATCGAAGTTTCAAAACTTTGAATGTTCTAATATCGAACCCTATTCAGCAAAAGCTGAAAATATCGAAGCATCAAATTTTTTCCTAGGGTAAGAATTTGGTTGTCCGTTTCTGTTGCTTTGGTATTTTCAGCACTGTGGTGGAAAGTTACTGGTCAGGTTCAGGTAAGTGTGCGACTGAGTGCGGGTTAGGGTAGTTAGGGTTAGGGTGCAGGTTAGGTATGTGTGCAATTGTGTGGACGTGAGGGTTAGGGCAGGTTAGGTAAGTTAGGGTTAGGGCATGGGTGACATGAGTGTGTGATAGTGACGGACCATAGGGTTAGGGTTTGGGTTAAGGTAAGTGGATAGTTAGTGGTGTGTGTATAGTTTAGTGTAGGGTTAGGTGTAAGATTTTAGGTGTATGTGTGCGGATTGCTGTTTGTTTGGAGTGCTTGTGTTGTGTGTATGTGTTTTGGAACAGCAAATTTTTTCCCTTGGAAAAAATTCACTGTTCTGTATGTTCGATGTTTTCAGCTTTTGCTGAATAGGGTTCGATATTAGAACATTTGAAGTTTTGAAACTTCGATGTTCTAATATAGTCCCATCATAAAAGCAATGTGCAGTATTATAATGGATCAGGATTTATCCTACACTATTACAAATCATAAACTAAAAATATCAGCACAGGCAGAAAAACTTAAAAGATACACAGATAAATATAAAAGATAAATATAAAAGAAAAGTACAAAATAAACTATTTATTAATGACCCAGAAAAGTTTTATAGAGAATTGGGAAACAAGGTAAAATGAATTGAAAGACCACCAAAAAAAGAAGAAATAGATAAATTTTGGAGAAGTATCTATGAAGATCCTGTGGAACATAACAAAGACGCTAAATGGATAGAAGAAGTAAAAGAAAGAATAAGAAGTTTAAAGGTACAGGATATGAAATGGGATGAAATAGCCAGAGAGATTGAAACAAAGTTAAGAAAAGCCTTGATTTGGAAAACTCTAGGCCCAGATGCAATACTTAACTTCTGGTTAGAAGTATTAACTTCTTTGCATGAAGATTTAGCTATGAATAAGACTTATTTATATGCACACCCCAAACAGACACCACCCTGGCTAACAGCAAGAAAAGCAGTGCTCCTACTTAAGAGTGAACCTGCAAGCTACCCTAAAAATTATAGACCAATAACTTACCATCAGATGATGTACAAACTGTACACTGGAATTGATGATGACAGTTTATAATCATTTAGAAGAAAACTCTATTGTGGCAGTAGAATGAAAGGGCAATAAAATAAAGTCATATGGAACAAAGGATCATTTGTTGTTAAATAAAGTCATAGTGCAGAACTGTCGAAAGGGGAAGAATTTAAATATGACATGGGTTGAATGGGTTGACTACAAAAAAGGATTTTTCAGTATCCCACATTCATGGATAAAGGAGTGCTTAAAATATATAAGCTATACCCTACACTGATAAACTACACTGGGTGACCATGAAGCAGTGGCAAACTACATTGCAGTTAAGCCATGATAAAAGACAAATTATTATTCCAGGGATAAAAATTCAAAGGGGGATATTCAAGGGTGACTCTGTCTCTGGTGCGTTTTGCCTTGCCCTTAACCCATTAAGCTGTCTGCTTAACAGCTTAGGTCATGACTATAATTTGGCTCCCAGAAAACAACAAAGTGTAAAGACTTCTCGTCTTCTCTTTGTTGATGATTTAAAACTGTATAGCTCATCAGATGAGAAACTGAAAGCACAACTGCAAGCAGTCAAAACTTTTTCAGATGATATAAGAAAGTCATTTGGTCTTGATAAATGTAAAAAAGCAACCTTTAAAGCAGGAAAACTGCAGCACCAAGAAAACATCAGTTTGGGACAAGAATGTGATATAAAACAACTTGAGCAAGAGGGAGTGTATAAATATTTGGGGAACCGATGAAGGATCAAGAATTAAACATGAACAAATGTGAACAAAACTTAGTAAGGAATACTTTAGAAGACTTAAAGTAATCCTGAACAGCACTGATATCTAGGAAAAAAATTTAAGCTATAAACCAGTTGGCTCTTCCTGTCCTAACTTACAGTTTTGGAGTGATTGGCTGGCCCAAAAATGTGTTGGATAGATTAGACAGGAAAACAAGAAGGATGCTTCATGCTCACCAAATGATTTATAAAAATCAATGTATACCAAGATTATATATTCCACAAACGCCAGAAAGAAAAACAAACCAATAAATCCAACAAGACGGTTCGTACCAGTTGCAGGCAAAGGTTTTATTCAAAACAGCAGTGAAAGCTTGTAAGCGGTTTTGTCCCAAGTTTAAAACAATACAGGAACTTCATCAGCCAAGCGAAAAAGAGCTAAGACCGCATTTAAATAAAGCAAGACATATTACATCATTTCCTCTTTGCAAACATAAAGGGAAATCATGCCTATAAACAAAGGCTATGGCCCTAGATACCAAATGTAAACATGTTACATATTATTACACAGTGCAAACTTATATTGCTAGTATAATGTTTAAAAAGATTTAATAAAGGCATATTAAAACATAATAAACTTTTCATGAATATATACATACAATTATACTGGTGCTTCAAAGGGCATAAAACTAAGCACTCAGAACATACAAGTTCCTATGAAGAATTGAAAATAAACATTAAATGAAGAACAAACCACCATGGAATCCAAGTTAAAAGTTAGTGCTTTTGTTTACTATATTAAGCAAACTTCATCAGACAAAATTGAGTGAAAATACAACCATATTTATATCTGAAAACTGATAATTAGTATGACATCATTTTCTTCAAAAAAAGACCAAGCCTCTAATTAAAGTACCAAACCACAGGGAAAAATGCACCAACAGAATGTTCAAATAATAGATAACATATATAAAGAACATTCAATACATAGGACATAAAACAAATAAGTGACCATATAAATATTATGTATATGTTTGTCATCTCATTAATGCCCTCAGTTTCAGCATACTTTTAATGGAGACTGAGTCATTCAGCCGTGGTGCAGATAAGGCATTAAGCCTCAGCTGCCAAATTAATTCCCTCTCTTCTATTTTCAAATCCATGGGACCACTTCTCACGTTTTCATAAATCTTTTCAATAACCAAAAATCTGAATTCACTTAAATTAAAAAATGTGTCAACATTTATCGTACCCATTTAATTCTAATGTATGCTTTCACATCTCTCAAGTGTGTCATCGTACTGAAATGGGCAAGACAAAAAATGAAAAATAAAATAAAACTGCACTAAATGCATTATGTTCAGGTCAGTGGGTCTAGCTGTAAACATGTGTGTGCATGTGTTCTAAGTTAATTCTAGGTTCATAATCACATGAATTGTCATAAAGTAATAAACATCCACATATGGGAACAAAAGGATGTCTTATCTATTTAACACTTTAAGCTTCAAAAGGCTAGATATAGATAAGTGATCATGTAAGCGTGGCCAGTGTGTGGAATCTAACCTGATCTGCATAAATAATTCGGCTTTTTGTAACAGGTAAGGCCAGGCTCCTCCTCTTAAGGAAGGGGATATCATGTCCAATATAACAAACTTGAATTAGTGGTCAGTGTATTGATTAATGTGCTTTGCCAGAGCATTGACTACACAATGGTCCCTAATGTTTCAAAGGTGTTGGCCTACTCTACTTTTAAGTTTCCGCTCCATTTTGCCAATGTAAAAACATGGGCAAAACTCACAGAGGGCACAATAAACTACCTTGTTAGAATTACAGTTGAATTTGTCCTTAATTCTTTATTTCATGCCCTTTATAGTAATTTCATTTCCCTCTGGTATGTAGGGGCAAAACTTATATGAACCACATTTGTGCATGTAACCTGCCTTATGTGGTTTATCCTGGTGTTCTAATAGGGATTTCATGTTCTGCCCTTTACAGAAAACACAAGTGGGTTTGTTTACCAAATTGGTTCTCAAATCTGTTTCATTTGTTACCAGTTTCCAGTTCTTTTCTAGGATGTTCTTAATAGAGTAGGCGTCAACTGAAAAAGTAGTAAGAAAACAAGATTTAAACAAGCTAGTATCATTTATCTCTGTCGTTGAAACACTTTTGGGGTAGATTCAATCATTACACTTGTGGTGGAATTAGGAACAGAATGGTCACTACGGGGCACTTCTGTGTCCAGGAGGGGAGTAAAGTAGCCACTCTCTCATTTGACCAGGACTTCATTTTTATTATTGTCAACTAGGTTTTGTGGATAACCTCTTCTGAGAAACATTACACAAATTGTCACATTCATCCAAGAAGGCCCCTTTTAGTGAGGTCATTCTGGCAGCTCTAATAAACTGGCCTTTCAGAATGCCCTTTTTCTGTGTAAAAGGGTGGCAGCTGGTAAAGTGTAAGAAATTGTTGGAGTATGTACTTTTGCGATAGATTTCAGATGTGAATCTCTTGTTGACTATGTCTTTTTTAAGTAATACATCTAAATAGGCTATTTGTGTCTCACTGATGGTATGTGTAAATCTTAAAAAAGAAGTTGAACTGTTAATATATTCCAGAAAATAGTCAATCTGCTGTTTAGGACCATTCCAAAGAATAAAAAAGTCTGTACTGTGTAATAATATGTAACATGTTTATATTTGGTATCTAGGCCCATAGCCTTTGTTTATAGGCATGATTTCCCTTTAAGTTTGCAAAGAGGAAATGATGTAATATGTCTTGCTTTATTTAAATGTAGTCTTAGCTCTTTTTCGCTTGGCTGATGAAGTTCCTGTATTGTTTTAAACTTGGGACAAAACCGCTTGCAAGCTTTCAATGCTGTTTTGAATAAAACCTTTGCCTGCAACTGGTATGAGCTGTCTTGCAAGAATATATATTCCCCATTCCAAAGGCAGTATGGGTCTCATTGAAAGTGATTACATGTATCGATCTACAATTGTGGAACTGTATACATATCTGCTGACCTCACAAGACCAAAACATAGTGAAAGTTTTGAAACATGAGGAAAATAAATCGAAGATGACTTCCCCTCTTAGTCCAGCAGAAGCATATCGGCATCAAGTGGGAATGGAAATCAAACTAGAAGTAGATAAAAATCAGGCAACAACTGAATGTGCCAAAAAACAAAATAAATAATATTTATTTATTAATTTATTTAATTATTTATTTCAGTTTGATGACTTGGGAAGTCCACTTAGCCTAGAAGAGCCTGTTTTCAGTGGAGGCTTGGGGAGAAAACCTCCATTTAGAATGGCAAACATACATAACAATAGTCATATACGTCATGCTGAGTATACAATATTAAAATACATTGACAGATATAAATTAATTTGCAGAGTATAAAATCATGCAGCAAAACGGTCTTATAATATTTACAGAGTGTAATATTTAGACAAAGGAATAGCTGGCATTTAGTTGTAAACAAAGTTTTGAGTAATTAGAAGTAGAAGTAGCTGGGGAAAGGCTATGAGTGCCAAACTAATGCTGGAGAGGGTTAGTGCCATATGGTTTACTCAGGAAAAATTAGATAATAGATGTAGTTAGTGGAGGCAGTTATGTTGGAGATGAGCATGAGCATTCTCACTTTGATGATAGGTAGGAGTAGAGACGGGATTTGAAGTTGACAAGGTTTGGAGTATGTCGAGGGGAGGGAGGAAGTGAGTTCCATGGTTTAGCTAAGGAGCAGGACAGCAGAAGGTGTCCAGGGGGCAGCAAAGGTTTGTAGATTTTTAGGAGGTTTTGATTTTCCGATCGAAGTGAATGATTAGGAATATATGGGGCTAAGGTGGTGATAGAGAGAGGGACAGCTGGAGGGCTTGAATATGAGCTTATGGTCATTGGTAAGTTTAAGAAAGTTCAGGTAATTAGGAAGCTCAAGCCATTGCAGAGAGTGAATGGAGAAGCAATGATGAGTTGAATTTTAGAGTTGGTATCGAATTTGCAGATTTTATTATAGGAAGATTACAGTTTAGATTCTAAAATGAGTTGGAGATTTTAGTGAGCAGAGGAGGGCTGTACATGAGAGAGGGGAGAAGGTATGAGGATGCTAAGGTCTTTGTAGTGCAGGGAGTAAGGTAGTGGTTGTGTCTGTATAGGAGTCCACGTTTTTGTTTTTTTTAACGTTTGGATGTGGATATCGAATTTTAGATGTTCATCAGAGATATAAGGTAAAGGATCAGATGAGAAGGCAAGAAATGTGGAAAATGCATAAATATAGTTGCAATTACAGAAAAACTCCTGCAAGAATGTCATGTTGATCAAGACAGAATAAAGGAATGGTTAAGGAGAGGTGAATTCAAACCAAAAGATGAAAGGTTAATATTGGTGGCCCAAGATAGTGGGCTACATACAAGTTGGTTTACAAAGTCCATTGAACATGTGGGTGAAACAGGCAAATATTTTTGTAAAACATAATTGGAAACAGTTGCACACCTTGGTGCTGGTTGTGACATACTAATGGCAGAAGGGATGCATACTGAAAGGCATAATAATGTGTAATGACTGTTGCACTGGGGATTGTACAAAGGTTAAAATATTGAAGTAGATGAAAAACACTGGAAACATGAGCCACAAAGCATCATAAAAAATGATGAAGTCTACATCAGGTCTATATCACTTCATACAAACACTTGTTTAGTGAATCACTATTCGTCAACGCCAACTTGTCGAATCCTCCCTTCATCAAATGGTCATTTCTGTGAATGTTTTCAGAAGGAAAGGAAACAGTTGGCCATCATTGTGAATTTGCCCTTTTCCTCACTGTAGAGTGATCTCGGAATTGGTATATATAGTTGGGGGGTGAGTGGGGTGAAGCCCCCACTTGGGTGGGTTTTACATTTTTTTTAGTTTAGTGACGGGCACTAGGTTGGAAGGCCATTTTGTTTCCCTTTGAAAAAGTTCACTGAAACAGCCATTCGACGAAGGGGGGATTCGACAGTATGGGGTCAATGAATAATGATTCGCTAAATAGGTGTTTCAGTGAAGTGATATAGACCCTGTACATCACATGGGATCACCCATTACCATAAACAGATGTGAAAAAAAAACAGATATAGTGGTCCATGAAAAGAAGGCAAAAGTAGCATTAATCATTAAAATTGCCCAGTGATTACAGTGTCTTGCATACAAGTAGAGAGAAACACAAAGTTATAAAATATCAGGATTTGCAGGCAGAAATGAGAGCAATGTGGAAGAAAGATACCCAGACAGTTCCAATAGCAGTAGGAGCAGTGGGTCTTATAAAAAAAAGAATCTACAGTCATATTTAGATATGTTACCAATGCATGCAACTCTGTGCAAATTGCAGAAGTCATTATTGAGCACATTGTGGGTGCTGCAGAGAGCACTTCTGGCTGACATCAAAGAGTGAAACAATACTAATTTTGTGAACTTTAATCATACTTTTACTTAGGAATCGGGTCCATTCCTGTCATGGTATTAGAAGTCCAAATGATTTGGAGAAATTAAAAAGTGACAAACCTACCCTCTACGTCTTTCTCTTTCCTCCCTACTTACCTAAGCTACCTGTAGACACCTTCTCTGCACTCTTCTTATAATCTCTTTTTCTCTCCATCCTTACTTCCTTTTATAACCCTAATATGAACACTTTCTCTCATACTAAGACATCGCTCAGTTTGTCTAACTATGTAATCTCTAATATGTCTTTTAAATATCTTATTAGAATTGACTCAGGTTTCATTTATTGCATACTAATCTATGTAACACATATTATGACTAATAAGTTTTTTATCACATATTTTCTTCAACTCATGTTATTGCGTTTCATTGCACTCTACTATGAAACTTGTTCTATGATTTTCACACTACATTTTTTTCTCTCCTATGTTTTGTAGCCTTACACACTACTCTTTGATTTGAAATATCTGCAATTGATTTTTGATAGATTGTGATTGTGGACCTTTTCTCTCCAGGCCTCCTCTGAAAATGGGTACCTTTTGGCAAAGTTGCACTTTCTCGATAAACAAATGTCAAATAATACCTAACTGAAAAAATAAATAAGTGACAGTCAAACATTTTAAGTGCCAGCAGGTTTTAAGCTTGACAGATGAGCAAATATGAGCATTTAAAAGTCTTTATGGTTACATATAAGCCAAGAAAGCCAAACCCACTAGCTGTGGACTTGTATGTTTCTGCCTTTTATTGAGCTCATCAGTACAGCATAAGCGAATAGTTTAGCTGTCGTTCAGAAACACAGGGTTTTTAATGATAAATACTTTTAAAAAAGTTAAAAAGTCATGGGCATTCAGAAGCTATATAGCTGAAAAACTTGATGTCCTTAAGGGGTCATTTGCATGTATCCCATGGGCCTCCGTTACAGAATATTTAAGGTATCACACAGTGAAACCTTTAGCTTGGCTGTTTTTTTTTTTCTTGCAGTTTTACTGAATGGTTTGTCTGTGTCATGTTTTTACCCTTTGGTTTGGATGTCAGTTGGGATATTTGCAGGCACCTTAATCTTTATGGACATCAGCTGGGTTGAAGGACCTTGTGTTTCTGAAGTATGACTAAATTGTCCACTTGTGTTGTGCTGGTGAGGTTAATGAAAAGTCTGGAAAAGAGAAGTGTAGAAATAAAAAAAGTACAAATATGCCAAGGTTAAAACTAGATGAGGCTCAATTATTAACAGGATAGACGAACATGAGATAGTAGTGGAGACATATAACCAATCTGTAGAAAATCCTCTGGGAATAAAGGGTATTCTTGTGGAAGTTTGGAAGCTGGGAAGGAAAAAAAGTGATAATGATCTGGAAGGTTTTAACAGTATTTTAAAAAGGAAGAAAGCACCAGCATCCTGGATGAAAACTGTGGTGGCTCTAATAACTAAAAATGGTAAAGACCTATCAAACCCAACTTCATATATTTCCATTTAGATTCCAAACCATAATTATAAAGTGTCTGTCTATAATAGTTAAAAGAATGGCAAAGGTGTTGCCAAAATTGATTGATATGGATCAATGTGGTTTTGGAGAGGAGAAGCAAACATTTGGCAACATTAATAGAACAATAGTGATCCAGAGGGAAGCAGAAAATAAGACAATACCACTGCTTTTGTGGGTCCTAATGCTGAGAAAGCATTCAGCAGAGGAGTCTGACATTGTATTAGTAGGGCAGTGAAAGCATTTGTATTCCCTAATATACTAATAAGGTTAATTAAGAGGATATATGAGGGATCAGGGTGAAAATTAAAGTGGGAGGTTCTCTCTGATAAGTTCTGTTTAAACAGAGGAACCAGATAGGCCTCTTTTCTCTTTGTTATTTGCATTACATTTAGAACCACTGGCAAAGAAAACAAGGGACTCAGAAATTCAAGGATATAATTAATAATGTAATCATGAAAGGTGAGCTTTATTTGCAGATTATATTATTTTGTACCTGATAAAACCACAAAAACACCACCATGTCGGCACATTGGTGCAGTGGTTAATGTTGTCACCTAACAGCAAGAGGTTCTCTAGTTTGATTCTTGGTTGGGGTGCCTTCTTTGTGGAGTCTGCATGTCCTCCTTGCATTTGCATGGGTTTCCTCCAGGTCCTCCGGTTTCCTCGCAAATTCCAAAGACATGCATCTGGAGTGTTTCTCCATGGGCCACCGCTGAAAATAGGGTCTATCTTAATTGGACTTTCCTTGTCAACAAATGTTAAATAAAAGGACATATGAGTGATGTGGAACATTATGAAATAGTTTCAAGTCTTTTCAAGTTACAAAATTCATGAAGATAAAACAAAGGTAATAGCTATACACTATGTACCCCACACAAATCGGTTCAGTAATACTCAAATTTATAGGGACATGATAAAATGAAGTACTTAGGAGTATAGGTTAAAAGTATTCTGTTATGGCAGCTAAGCATATGTAGGAAGAGACTAAACAAAAGATAATACAAAAACTGAGGAATTGCACATTTTATTTTATGGATACATATAGTAAAATCAAGCAGTGAAAATGTTTTTAGTCCCTTTAGTTTTTTACACAGGTTAGGCAAACTTTGATCAGCCAAAGGAGAAGTTGTGGATAGCAATTAATAAGGAGTTGAAGGATTTTGTATGGGAGAGGAAGAGGGCAAAACTCCAGTGGAATAAGTTTATCCTTCCAATAAAACAAGGTGGTTTGGGATTACATGATTTGAATGGTTATTTCAGAGCTACACAGTTAATATAATTCAGAGTGGAAAGGGATGATGATGAAACAGATGGAAGTTCAAGAAATAAGGAGAGACTGGGATTATCAATGCAGATACTTAAAGCAAATGGCAGTAACATTACAGAATATTATATTCATAAAGTAGCAGAAAGCTAAGCCAACACAGTAATGAAGAAAGGGGATTCTGCCAGTAGGGATGCCTGCAATTATTGTAAAAAGAATCGACAAGAGGGGGATGGGATTTGCTAGAGAAAACTGGCAAAGGAACCCATTTATTTGGAGCAAATAATTAGACAGGGAGAGGTAATAGAATGGGAAGAGACCAAGAATACTCTTGGATGGCAGGCTAGAGACTGACTTCCCTATCATGGATAGATATCATAGTATTGGCAAATAAAATTGGACTTTCTGACTACTGTTATTACATGATGGTCATAGGAGTGGAAGTTATTAACAAGGGTTCCAAGTGTCTAACAACATTCTTATTTTGGAGTGTGTTAGTTTTGATTCTGTATGCTGGGGGAGGGGTGGTCTACAAAATGAAACAATATTGTACGTTTTGACATTTAATTTAAGCCCAGTGTGCATCAGATATTAAAGAGTAAGTTTTTGCCAAAGGGCTTGGGAGTCAGAGGGGGACATGACAGTAACTCCTAATTTGCAGACATCTGCAAACTTGGTTAGCCAGAGATCATGCTTCATGGTCTGTACATCAGAAATGTTAATGCAAAACAAAAGACATCCCAGCACTGAGCCCTGTAATACCGCTGGTTTACCTTCATACTCTCTGATGGGGCACTTGCTACCCACATTGCGTGGGTTCTGTCCTTAAGCCAATTTGCTATCCATCTTTCTGCATAGAGGTCTGTTTGCAATGCATTTAGCTTACTAACTATACCAGAATGGGGGATTGTGTCAACATTTTGGCCAAATCAAGGTGTGAAGATATGTGAAGACTGTCAGCCTAGATAGAGTTTTGTAAATAATGCTATGCCATTGTAGATATTAAAATGTAAGAAAATAAAATGTAAAAAAAAACTGTGTATGTTCTGAGCATCAAAAATGTAACCGCACTGCACTGTACTGGAAGAAAGCTAACAAAGTAAATCATTTTATGACTGTTTGATCTCGAGCTGGGAGTCAAAATGTCTGGGATAGAAAATTCTTTCTATTGTTTTAGGACAAGTGTTAGTTGCTAGATTTTACATATAAAGTGTCTATTATTGCTGTAGCTTCCTGTCGGTGCAGATGACAAAAAGAAATGTAAATGTTGAGTTTCTGTTGTCCTGGGAACTAAATCAGAGGTGACAAGAATGATGTAATCTGGGAGGGCCCAGCAGAAATGCTTGTTAGTAATTTAAAAACTATCTCTCAGGAGGAAAAGAGAGCATTTTGTACTTTTGTCTGAACTTGAACACATCAGCTCACCAGTACTTCTGTATTTGCTTGCTGTATTAGGATTAGATCTTACAATTTCTCTTAGTGATAGAAATATAAACGGCTAGTGTAGATGTTTTCTATATTTTATGTCAGACTATCCTACAGTACCTGTTTAAAGCATTTTCGTGTGATTTCTGAACTCTTGGGTAGCACTGTGTTGAACTGATGAGACTTGTCTTGTGTTCTTATTATTTATTATTAAATAGTTTTAAACCTTTCAACTGTGGCTGTTTTGTGTAGAGATATTTAAGCTTTTAGAGTACTTGCATGTATTTGTTGTTACTGTCCAAGTCACTCCTAAATAACCTTCAAGTCTTGGTTAACATTACAAATTGGTTAATATAGTAATATCACACAGTAAGATTGGGCACCCTTTGGTAAGGGCCTTTATAGTAGCTTATATGGGTAGGTGGTGGCAGTTTGTACTACCATATAGTCTGGGCAGAAAGTGGCATAGCTGGAGAACCTGTGCTAGCCTTCCCCAGGAGTGTCTGTGTGTTTGCATATAATTCAAATCTTAAAGTGTGTGCGTGTCTGTGTGTGTGTGTGTGTGTGTGTGTGTGTGTGTGTGTGTGTGTGTGTGTGTGTGTGTGTGTGTGTGTGTGTGTGTGTGTGTGTGTGTCTGTCAGTTACTTGGACAGGGACATGACGTACTGGTTGGACAGAGAGGGTACTGAGATTTTGGCTTGCCTACTCAGCTGGAATCATAACCCTATAGCTGTGCCAGTGGGGAGTCTTATTGGAGATCTGGAAAGAAAGGGAGAAACTAGCTCCAGACTGATTGTGGTCTCTGTGTGCTCTTAAGGGAAATTGTACTTTACTGTGTGTGTACTGGTTATCCTTCCCAATGTGGATGCCCCGAACTGGTGTTACTGGTGAGGATTGAGGCTCCTTGATTACTGGGCCAGTGCACGGGTGTCACACAAGATATGCCATGTAGACAGCATGACCACTGTCTACAACCAGTCTTATTCTTTCAAAAATAATCATTTTTTTAGGACGAATGAGGTTTAATGTAAGGCACGAATTGAATAAACTATGTAATATTCAATTGGCAATGACTGTATATAAGATCATACATGATATATAATGTTTGCAACTGAAATATGTCAGTGTGGTTTGTTTTCATTTATATAAATGTATGATTGCCTGTGTCATAAGCGATGAGTCAATGAAGATGTTTTTGTTAAAAAAAGATGAAAGCCTTCTTGCACAAAATCACCTAATTTAAAGCAAATAATTACAGCAATAGCTAAACAGGACACACCAACCAATACTAATATGCTTAAAATTATTAACTGATCTGAAATGCTATACGTACATGTACTAAGTGCATGTGGCCCCTTTTGTTGATACCAGCAACTTGACAATATAAAAGCTGAACAAAATGCACATCCCTTAACTTGGAATGAATGAAGAATAACTCAGAAGTTTTCACTTTGGCATCGGTAGAGCCCAATGGATGTGGTGGTTGTTACCTGGTCAGGTGGGTGCACAAAAGGCATAGCTCATGACTGTTAAGCTTTATGCATGGGTCTGTATAACTTCTCTTTGGCTTACCTATGTTTATTCCTTTCTTAAGCTATAGCTTTTCTATAAGACAGCAAAGACAATCAAAGGTTGTCTTTTTGTAACATCACAAATGAATACCTACATATGCAGAACTGTTATCTACACAGTTTAACAGTATACTGTAGAGAAACACATGATTCAACATCAACATGACCAACATTACACAGCAAGCAGAAGATTCATCCTGACATGGGAAAGCCCTCCTACTACCAGTGTCTATATATACCTACCCTGTGGTGACACAGATGTGCAGAGGACGTGAACTGTGGATGGCAAAACTAAGTATCATCTCTCTCTCTCTCTCTCTCTCTCTCTCTTTGTAGTTGTCTTCAAACCAGAAACATAGTAGGCAATGTGTAACATTCCAGTGCTATGAAACACTTGGCTCTGTGGCAGCATGTCTTAATGCATTGTTATTTGAGGCAGATGTTACTGGGTTTGAATACGAGTTTAAGTAGTATTTATTAGAGGGAGGTTGGCACCAGAAGAAGGTTGGCATAAAGGTTAAGATATTTGCCTTAAAGACACAAGATGTAGTGTTTGATTCTCACATGGGTTGATTGGCTAGGCTTAAAATGGCCCACAAGGGGAGTTAACCTAGTACTAATCTACCAACCTATTTACAGAGGGAGGTTAGCATCATGGTTAAGTTATTTGCCTTACAGGCACAAAGGTGCAGGGTTTGATTATCACATGGGTTAATTGGCTAGGCTTAAAATGGCCCACATGGGCAGTTCGCCTAGTACTAATCTATGAACCTATGAACTACAGGAAACAAGTTACCTTGCTGTACATTGACTACAGGAAATGAGTGACCTTCCTGTACACCGACTATAGGAAACAAGCGACCTTCCTATACACTGATTACAGGAATCAGGCATCCTTTCTGTGTTGATGTTTCAACATTGCAAGACTCAGTAAAATAAGATAAAAGCATAGTTTTTTTCCGAATACTTTCTACCTTTTCAAATTAGGAATTAGGAACTATCAGTAGTTGAAGACATTGATCATGGTTTCTCTGTATGAATGACTATTGCACATACATAAGGGTGGTTATGGCTCCCTGTTGAAATGTCAATACTCGAAATGCCGAGTGCCGACAAGCTGAAAACAGAAGAATAAAAACATAGGAGAAGAACAAATTTCGAAAATCACTTCTCTGCTTAAAACTTCTTTTTTCAGGTGGTATAAGCCCACCCTGCATCCCTCCATGTGGGGGGGGGGCAAGCCCCTCACACCCTAAACTTATACATACTAACTGCAAGATCGCCATACTGCAGAGAAAAGGGAATATTCTGAGAAATGTCATCTCAGAATTAGTATATGAAAGTCCATTCTTTCCAACATTCAGTCTCCATGTTTTGGGACTCGATCTAGTAGGTCCCAATATTTCAAATCATTACCGGTGGGGGCTATAAATATAACTTTTTGGCAGAATGAAATAATAGAAATTTACCACAAGCTACCATTGATATGTTTGTATGTGTGTGTACATTTGTATGAAATTTTACGGCATAGCTTTTGAACTCTCCATAGCCATTTATAGGTTCATAGGTGTGTACTAGGCTAATGGCCCGGGAGCCTTAATAAGCCTAGCCCATAGAAGTGCCCTGGCATTGTGCCACCCAACATTAGTTCTCAGTGCATCTATCAGGTAGATCCACTGGAGTGATCCCCGAGGAAAACTTTATATTTCCCATCCACTCATCAAGATTTCCCTTAAAGAGGACCAGTGAGGTGCTCTGCTTGACGTGTATGGGAAGTCTGTTCCAGAGCATGGGCAGTCCCTGGGTTATGATCCTGTCCCTCCAGCATGTTATGTTGATTGTGGTAATGAGGTTGAGATCTCTGGAGCATGTGGTGTGGAGGGATTGAGATTTATTTAGATGTAGCATTTCTAACAGAGCTGGGTCAAGCAGAGATTGCCCCTTAGCAGACGATATGAGACAGCGAATAGCTGGAGTTTTTTTGAGTCTGTCCATGGAGGACGTGTTTAAGGCCTAGGATCCCCTTCATGAGGTACTTCTGTGGCTTTTCCAGCTGTTGCATGTGTCTAGTGAAGTACATGCCAAATGGAGCATTATACTCGATGATTGGCCTAGTGAGGGAAGAGTAGAGAGAGATGATTTATTATTTATTTATTATTTATTTTACATTTGTTGACCGGGCTAGTCTAACTGGATATATGTCCATTTTCAGTAGAGGCCCGAGGAGAAAAGTTCTGAGAAAAAGAAAAAACAGTTAAAATCAAACCCCCGGATTCATGAAGCTTGGAGTAAGGCCGGTGTAAGGCTTGCGCCGGTCGTGCAGCATATATATGGAGTAGTAGCGCCATATGCATATTAATGAAGGCATGCAGCCACCACAGCCACGTGCATAGGAAACGTGTGCGAGTGCATGGGGCATAACGAAGTTGCGGAGGGAGGCGTGTCAATGTCGGCTGTCGATGAGCAACCTAAACTGCTGAATATTATATTCCACCTGCAGTAATAATCGCACCTATCAGTGTCCATGGAGACTGAAACGTATATAAAGCATGCAAGATAGTCCCTGCGAACAGAAAATGAAGAAGCAAACACAAATGCACGGTAGGGAATAACAGGTCCCTACCCTTGAACAAATAACAGAAAAACCGTGTGCCCATAGTCCAATGTAGTGTTGATAGCTATACCATGTGGAAGTGAAACGTATCATATGTTAGGGCGCCACCAGGAGGAACATTCAGCCCAGTGGAGAGGGCCACCAGCTGACCCATAATGTGAGGAAGGGTACATAGCTGTGCAGATGTGTCCATAACAAAATACACGAGGAGAAATGTAGATGTATGTAGTGACTGTAATAGTCACATACAAAAGGTATGTCTGTATCCCACATAACAAATGTGATAGGGAATAGAATACACATGTAAACAAATCAGGAGCATAGAAACAGCTACAACAATAAGGACACATGTAGGCTGAAAGGAACAATATGACCCGTACCATCAACTAAGAATACCACCTGTCCCACTTTGCGAGCGACAGTACCTCTGTGGCCAGATGTGTCCTGACACAAGCTTGTAAACATGGCAAATGTGCAGAGATTATAGGACATAATTATCCCTCAGATGTCATGTAATAGTTGCAGTAAACAGTTGTTCTCCACACGTATATTACATAAATGTCATAAGAAAAAGAATAAGCCACCGAAATGCTACAAGACTAAAGCTTAGATATAGGCAAGAGTTGTAAGTTCTATCTGCCGAACTGACCGTGGGTATGTGTTGGCATGTAAAATGTATTGTGTTCACCGCACATGTTACACTGTGGCCAAATGAAAAGGTGGGAACAGTACCGTAGACTGTGGGGAGGCATTGTCCACAACAGTCAGATATGTGGAAGGAATAGCATGGACATAGGAAAAGGTGCCATCCCCCCAATGAGTACAACAGGTCTGCAAAACCCGGGAGTCATTGGTAGAAGCCAAACTAGTATATGACACAGCCGAACGGGTAGTACCTGGGTATACCAACTAAGTAATGAAAGTGAAGTATGGGCGTGTACCTATGTGCGTGAGGTATAGCACATGGGAAGCAAACATGGCAGGGTAGTCCACACAACCATAAAGGTACCCGACACCTGTAGGGTAGTCAATGTGCTACTCTGGCCGTGTCATGGCCCAACAACCAAAGTAGTGAGCTATCGGATGTGAGTAATTTGCATGTGAGGGGTGGATGGGTAATGGTAAAATCCGCAAAGGCGATACTGTGTCGTATGCTGAAAAGGTGAACCAGAGGTATAGGAGGGGGCAGCGGGTGAAGTGGACATAAACACATACACATGGAGAAACAGCTGCAAGACAAGCAGACAGGCCATAGTGTAAAACACAATCCCACAAACATATGTATATATATATGTAAATGTGCGATCAAAATGTATAGATATGTCACCGTCACATACCCACAGGTTGGTCCTGATGGAACTGGCCATAACAAATGCAACACACCTGGCTGCATAATGGGCTACCCAGCATACCCTCCACATCACACAACCCACCCCCATAACAGAACGTCCACCAAATCCACCCGTACTTGGCCCACTGGTTCATTGTAGACACAGCTACACATACTGACCCCTACGCATATGTAGTAGGTATTGTCACCCTAGGCAGTGTCAGGATTGCAAACCATGTATTCCCTGCATGTTAAACCCCCTGCACATTTTCATAAAGCCAAAATACATTTCGATATCATTTTTGTGTGGAATGGTCCAATTTCTGGAATATCCCTTACGAGATAAGTAACCTGTGTAAATAGTAGAATGGGTATGACGACAAGATGTCCAATCCTGTAGATATCTGGACACAAGTCAAAATGTGAAGTAGAGGTCCAAGACACTGTCCAGACCTGAGTGGTCATGCATAACCTAGTACCCAGGATAAAACACCTTCCCGTGACGCACGTGTCCCCACACAAATATGCGGGAGAATATATTGCACACTCGCATAGTGGCAAATGGCAGAAGGGGAGGAAGACACCCGACATTAACAGGATAACTCTGATGAAGTGTGAGGGATACCTAGTTTGTGCCAGTGTGACCGACCATACCTGACAACCTGTGTGAGCTAGATATCTGGACAGAGCCATGAATACAAGTGAGACAAAGGTACAACAGCAGGTACAATATGCAAAGATAGCTGTTAGAAGTTATTCATTTATGTACAGTCTGAGTACCCGGGAAGTTCACTGGGCCAAGAAGTGCCCAGTAACAATGGAGGCCTGGGTAGAAAAGCTCCACAAGCAATACAAGGAAATAAAGGCTACATAATGTTAAAGGTAAAATACAAGAGTAAAAGGCATACAGTCAGGAAATACACATGCATAAAATGTGCATAATAAGACAGTGCAAATCCAGAGTTTTGTAGTGGTAATACAGATATTTACAACAATGACATACTTGGAGTCGAGTGAGTGTCAGCTAAGTCTGGTTAAGCTGGAAGGTAGAGAGGAGCAGGAGTATGGAGAGCTCAGAGGAGAGAGATCCATAGAATTTATATCAGGTGACAGCAGGAACATATCCATGTGGATGGATAAACATAGAAATGTCATAGAATAACAGTTTGCACAATGGCATTACTGTCCGGAGTATGAAGTCTGAAACTCAACTGTCTGCCAGCACGTCCCGACTTCTGTCTTTAATGCCGAGCTACTGCTGTGCCAGAACACAACAGCATATTACAGAGGTTCGTACTATATCACTCAACTGTCCAGATATTCGCAGAATGACCAGAGTGTTGGCTCATATTGTTGTTGTGTGCCTCCGACAATCTGCGTCTGTCCAGTAAAAAGGTGTGGATTGATGTCACGAAATAATTAGGATTAAGTATAACACTTCACATCCCGCAGAAGATCATGATAATACAAAACTTAGTATTCTATCAGTGTTATAAGCTTGTAAAGAAACTAGTTAAAATGTGTCCCTCTTACCCCATCATGTAGGGTTTGCGCAGATTTGTTGCTCTAAGAGGTTGAGAGGTATGGTCCGTACATATGTATAGTAACAACCCATGACATTTGTGTAATGTAAAATTGCATACCTGTAGTCATATCATGTCCAAGAAAATAATCCCCGTATGAATGAATACAGGTAATAGTCAAATGTGAATGGGAAACACCCCCCCCCTCACCATGGAGTATGGACCATAACAACCCCACCCATAATATGTACAGCCAACAGAATAAGCTCCTGATAGGTGCCCAAACACCTGTGTCTATAAATACAGGTAAAATATTCATAATAGGGAGAAGCTCCCTGTCCACATGCTTCGTCTGACATTTGAACTCGGCCAGGGAAGTTTCGTTATCCAGGCGGACAAGCCTATACCCAGATCACTACATGAACACCCTGACAATCAGAAACCTGTATGTGATACGACTATATGCCCTGGTGTTCTGCATATCCTCGGAGTGATTAACAATGCAGCTGGGGTCCACAGCAGTAGGCAATAGGGAATGTGTAATATGTAGTACCGCATTTCTCTCAGCAGGGGAATGGATGTCTGTGTTGTAAGTGAAGCGGTGAGGCATATGTTGATGTAGCTAAGTACTATGGGTATGCATATCAATGAGGCAGAACAGCAACAGAATACTGTTTCCGGCATCCGCCCAACGTGAATGCAGTCCCGGTTGACCTACGACCACTGCAGATATCCCTGTAAAGTGTAATGAATGCATTCGTGCTGTACACACAGTTAAATACGTAAAGGTGAACCGTGTGTTTCACACCAGTCCGTAAACCGGACTACAGATATGTAAGTGTTACGGTCAGAAGTATGAAAGGCCGCGAAAGCACACATTTATATTAAACAGATGTAACCCACAACATGTATATGCAAGTGCACCTGCGTGTGTGATCTGCTCACAGCATAGCAAATGAATGCTGTTTCCCCCACGTTATATATACATGGCTCAAACCTGTTAACCCCGTAAAGTATGAAACCAGACAAAGCCATGCAAACTACCGGTACAAATAGGGACAAACCCCAGATATGTGCCAGAACAAACATAGAAAGTGGATAGAATAACAGGTGTGTCAGTAGCATGGATTCTCTGAAGGGCATGCAGTCGTAACCTGAACTGCTTGCCAGTATTTCCCAACGTAAGTCTTAAATGAAATGCCACTACATTGCCAGATAGACACAAGGTTATGAAAAACACACCGAAGATAAAGAGGCAACCAGCTGTACAGTCTGAGACAATCTGTACAGTGGAAAGGTATGGTATGGATATAGATATATGTGTATACACATAATCCACAGACGTAAACCAAAGCAAATTATGAACTGAGGACTGTACATGTATATATGTATACACAACAAACATATGTCCCGTAGATATGACACATGTACATAAATAGGCCACGGTATAGCTATTATGGGTAGACAAACAGACATGCACGAAAGGTGAATAAACCTCTGCTTTCCAAACCATTGGCCAGAAAGTACCAGTGTGACAGGCCGGCAAGTTCTACACTTTAAACATGAATATAGGTGTCCATTGCAGGACCCCAAAAATTGATCCATACATAGTGTCAACCGTCATTGACTCCAAAGAAGTGACCTCAGCAAATATGATATAGCTGTACATACAACAGTAGCAGGTGCAAGGGTAATAACACATGTGTCGATAGAATGTATGATGTACGAACTGATATCCGGAGAGTGGGGAGTGCTTATAAGTGTCTCCACACTTTAGTACTGCTCACATTAAACAGATTTATTAGGTCCGCCCCGTGGGAGTTATGTGGGTATAGCACATGCCTATATTCTCAATAACGGGTCAAACCATCTACTGGATATTGTGTAAACCATTGTGGGAATATGCAGGGACCTATATCAGTGTCATGTAGGCGATTATCATGGATGGACATGCGTACGACCAAGATGGTAAATATACCTGGCAAACTGTCAGAATAAGACAGCTGCACTAAGGCATAGTACATGAAATACAAATAGGGACTATATTAGATATACCCCTGACAAAGTCAGAACGTTGATAGAATTCTGGCGTAGTCAGGAATACGAATGTTATGAGTGTTACTAATCATGACATAGAAGTGTCAGTCACTAATATCTAACCGCACAGTCCGTAATGTCTTGCCAGTAATTTACCATAAAGGCACAATATTATGACAAATGTAACAAGAGCAAAGGTCAAACATCAGGGCGTTTACCCATAATGTGTACAGGTGAGAGGTATGAAGGTAACCTGTCCAAAATACATGTACAGAACTAGTGATACTAGGTGGACAGGTGAGAAGAAAGACATCAGGAAAAATGACAAAACATGTACAAGTCAAAAGCATGTACTTTGACAAATATGAATGACAACGTATGACCTGTGAAAGTCAATGTGGCAGGTTAATAGACTCAAAAGAAATGTGTCATACAGTGTCACCGATACAATGTCCAGTCCCCCATACTCGTACGTGAGCTCTGCCACTGACGGAAAGCGCAAATACCGGCGTACACATAAGGTACATGATAGAATAATTAGTGTGGATAAGCACCTGTTGGCCTTTGTGAGGAATACAACCCTCTGGGTGGGTGTGTCCTGCAATATAAATGTAATGGCATCTGGCCTGTGATGCTGCCATACAGTGTGTGTATTGGTGTCAAAAATTGATATCTTGTATCAAACATACTCCGCAACTGTACAGATTTACGCAGAATGTGCAGAGTTTTGCCTCATATGTTTGGTATGTTCTTCTTAAAATCTGTACCATTCTGGCAAATTCCTGAGAACTGAAGTCATTAAATAATGACAAACATTTGAGTTTGACACCAAATCCGTCAGAAAAGTCATACTAATGCAAAACCTATTATTGTGTCAACTATCTACGTTTGTAAGAGCAATATTTAAAATCTGCCCCTATGTGTCCCACTATCAGTTAAGGCTTTGTCCAGATGTTTGCTCTAGGAGGTTGAGAGGTATGATCAGAAACAGATACATGTGTGAGGAAACAGCATTATCGACGCAGATAACTCAGAAGGTATGAAAAGAGCTGCAGTAGGACGTTCAGTACTGTCAGCAGGTATGTGCTGACATGTCAAATGACACAGCAGTCTACATGAAGTACCTATAGGGCTGTCACCTTTACAAATGATGATAGTGGGACATACCCACAGCACAAATAGACATACACACAGCAAAACTAGGCCATGATACATGAAGCCTCCGGCGTGTACGAGTAGAGTGAGAGTACAGCAAGGATAGATGTCTGCCAAGCTATACAGCAAACACCTGTAAGGGCGTGTAACACCACCCGTAACATGAACATTGCACGGACAATGTTGGGATTTGCAACATAACCCCATTGGAATGTGAAAGCTATGCAAATATGCAATACATGAAACAGTCAGCTGTCCATGCAAGAGCAGAGTTATGTGCAGAAATTATATATATATATATATATATATATATATATATATATATATATATATATATATATATATATATATATATATATATATATATATATATATAGATATATATATATATATATATATATATATATATATATATATACACACATATATAGATAGATATAGACATACACACACACACACACACACACACACACACACACACACACACACACACACACACACACACACACACACACATACACACACACACGTGGCAGGGTTGTGAGCAGAACATGAACTTAACCACTGTACCACACAACAGCATTACGCAGTGACAGAACGTGCAACCGTGATTAGTAGATCACGGCATTCACACAGGCATACGTCAAGCCTGTAGACAGCGGCATCAAAGGCAAAGACGCCGCACAGATGTTATGGTGAGTGAATACTGTAAAAGCAATGTACTGTTGTCATGCAGCTGGAAACGCACACACACACTTGGCAGGGCTGGGAGTCGAACATACACCTAACTACCCCATCACACTACACCATAATGCACTTACAGAATGCGCTACCGAAAATACTAAACACAGCAGTCCCAGAGACATACTTCTAGGCACGTGTCATCATCCGCAAAGGCAAAGATGTCGTTAGGACATATTTGTGGTGTGAGGTGTCTAAAAGCATGACTGAGTCCCCAGGCAGATGGGAGCATGTGCACACACACACACACACACACACACACACACACACACACACACACACACACACACACACACACACACACTTGGCAGGGCTGGGAGTCGAACATACACCTAACTACCCTAACACACTACAGCATGATGCATATACAGAACGCGCTACCGAGATTACTAAACACAGCAGTCCCACAGGCATTCTTCTAGGCACGTGTCGACATCCGCAAAGGCAAAGACATCAGCAGGATATATCTGTGGTGTGAAGCGTCTAAAAGCATAACTTGAGTCCCCAGGCGGACAGGACCATGTGCACTCACACACACACACACACACACACACACACACACACACACACACACACACACACACACACACACACACTTGCCAGGGATGGGAGTCGAACATACACCTAACTACCCTAACACACTACAGCATGACGCATTTACAGAACGCGCTACCAAGATTACTAAACACAGCAGTCCCACAGGCATTCTTCTAGGCGCGTGTCGACATCTGCAAAGGCAAAGACGTCAGCAGGATATATCTGTGGTGTGAAGCATCTAAAAGCATGACTTGAGTCCCCAGGCAGACGGGAGCATGCACACACACACACACACACACACACACTTGCCAGGGATGGGAGTCGAACATACACCTAACTACCCTAACACACTACAGCATGATGCATTTACAGAATGCGCTACTGAGATTACTAAACACAGCAGTCCCACAGGCATTCTTCTAGGCACGTGTCGACATCCGCAAAGGCAAAGACGTCAGCAGGATATATCTGTGGTGTGAAGCGTCTAAAAGCATAACTTGAGTCCCCAGGTGGACGGGAACATGCGCGCGCACACACACACACACACACACACACACACACACACACACACACACACACACACACACACATACATACACACACTTGCCAGGGATGGGAGTCGAACATACACCTAACTACCCTAACACACTACAGCATGACGAATTTACAGAACGCGCTACCGAGATTACTAAACACAGCAGTCCCACAGGTATTCTTCTAGGCGCGTGTCATCATCCGCAAATGCCAGGATGCCAGCAGGGATTGTATAGAGAGTGTACGATCAGACATAGTACTGTCCCACGGTAGATGTACACAAACACACGGCAGTGGTGTAATTGGGGCAACTATACATGTATGGAGCACTACAACAACAATACATAGACACGGTACGCACCACAGACAGTACACCCTTCAAGATAGTCGCCCAGTGTGTACTCGGTAGGCATCCATCCTGATGTTGAATATGGAAATCTGTTGCCTGGATAACCACCATGGCAATACAGGATGTCAACGGCCATGCCCATGCACAGAGGGACATCACCGACACAAGGTGTCACTGGCCATGGCCACACACCTGGTAATACACGTCAGTTTGGACTGTACTGTGTGTCGATCTACACAACGGCGTACTGGGCATGCTCACACACTTAGCTGTTGCAAAAGGCCGTCTTGCATGCAGATGCAGTATAAACACGGAAGGTCTCAGTTTGGACTGTACCGTGTGTCCATCTACACAACTGTGTACTTGGACTGTACTGTGTGTCGATCTACACAACAGCATACTGGGCATGCTCACACACGTAGCTGTTGCAAAGGGCCGTCTTGCATGCAGATGGAGTGTAAACACGGAAGGTCTCAGTTTGGACTGTACCGTGTGTCCATCTACACAACTGCATACTTGGACTGTACTGTGTGTCCATCTACACAACAGCATACTGGGCATGCTCACACACTTAGCTGTTGCAAAGGGCTTTCTTGCATGCAGATGGAGTGTACACACGGAAGGGCACAGTACGGAAGAGCACAGTAAGGTATAACTGTCCTCATGCACAGGGCGGTTACACACATGCAGTGACCTGTACTTACTCAGCTGCCATCACAGCTGTCACAGGTGCAGGTCACAGAAGTACACACTGCAGTGTACACTGTAGCTGTCAAGTCATCACCATTTCATCGGTGCAGCAATACACAGCCTTACAGTACCACAACACCATGTGACACATGACCACTGGGCTGTACAGAGGTGTACACCAGCTGTGCAGAGTACACATGTACAGACAGGGATCCAACAGGTGTTATGCATTGCAACGATACCAGTATACATGAACAAGTCAATTCAAGACATACCACAGCCCTTACACAGCTGTGACACATGACTGTTGCTGTACACCAATGAACACACGTCTGGATATGTCATACATGTGATTGTGTGGATGTGTGCATGGACTGCACACACAACACCTACGTACATAGCATAGCTTTTGATGTACCCCATGCATAACAGTGGCCTAAGCAATACTACGCACGCAAATGGAAGGTGGGTCCATGTCTTTTGAATGCTCACAGTACAGGGGGTAGCAATGTTGACTGGGACACATACCCTTGTACTGGTCGCCTGTGACACCTGTGATATCATACCACAGTCCATGTGTTATGTATGTCAACACACATGTCCAACAATAGCAATGCATACAAACATGGAAACAGGAGACACATGAGACATCTGTACTGTGCATGCAGCAACCATGCATGTGCAGTGGCCGATGTCTGTAACATAGTTGCACCTAACTACAACATGCAGTCGCAATGCAGCCCCATCATTGACACCTGTATACGCTGACATACAAACAGCACGTATGGAGGGATGTGTGTACATAAAGTGGTGAACCGCCTGTGTAGATGTATGTGTGCAGGGGGTGGCTCACAGTTGTGTCACACACCATCCTATCATGCCATGTGCAAACAGTACGCTATGTCACTGTTATGTGACGGTGCTGACATAGCGCATACACAGCGGTCAGGTGTTACCAACTGTATGTCACATGGCACCTGTAACACCTACATCCTCCCATGTGCATATAGCAGCACAATTGCCAGACATAGCATTGGTACACATAATGCAGTCAATACCGCTGCATGTCTATCAAACATGTCATCGTATGGCAGGTGTATCATTCCCAGCACTGCCATGTGTATCCGAATGTGTGACCAGAGATGCCACATATCATGGGGATTATCTCCCAGTTGTTACACATCCCTGTACACCATTGTAGAGATCTGAACATACTTCAGTGTGGGAAGCATGATGTCGGCCGGTGTGGTGCATCACACACGTCGGCTGTCCATATACACGTGTGGTCACCACAGTGTGTGTGTGTATGTATGTATGTTTGGTGCTTGGTGTGAGGGTGTATGCTAATATACAGTGAGAACTGATCACTAACCCCACGTGGTGACTAACCCGTCATGGTGATGCAGTGCACTACCCTGTTAATGCTATAGGTCCCAGCCATACTGGCTACCTGTGCATGTTCCTTCTCTGTGACGTCGCGTGGGTGCATAGTACTGTGAGGGTGATGACCACATAGGCAAGGGTCCCCACCTCAACACTATGGGGTGTGCATTATAGTGGTGTACACCCCGTGAATGTGGCCATGTTCCCGTACTGTTATAGGGTCCTACTGCTACACAATGTGGCCTCCAGCTACCAAGTGACACCTCACATCATCATCGGCCAGACCACTGTGTGCAACCCTTGCACCATGTCACCATACCTGTAATGTGTCCTGCTATGTATGTCACATCTCTGTCCACTGTAGCCTGTGCCACTGACCACATGCGTCAGGTGCAGTATATGTGCGGACATGTGTGTCATGTTAGAGTTTCCAACAGTCAGGTTGAGGGTACATGTAGCATGCTGATATTGCCAGACGTGCCTGTGAGTAATCCACAGTTAGACGTGGGGGACTGCAAACACTGCTACCTGTAGGCACATGCAAGTACACCATAGGAGGGAACCAGGGTATGACTACCAACATGCTGCTACAGATGTAACCGAGACACATACCATGAACACATCACAATGCATGCTGCACCTGAACTACATGGTATGACCGGTGCATGTCGATAGTGCACAACCTATGTCACATACACATCTCTCAGTATTCACACACAACCACTGCAACATACACATCCCTCACTATGCATACACAGGTAATATTACATACACCTCTCACTATTCTTTTCACCCTGTGCATCAGAATATTTGAGCATATCCCTGCACCGATGGTGTGGATGACAGGGATGCAGCACAGGCTTCATCATATGCACAGGGTGATATGTTTGCCAGGGGCATAGGCTGCACCAATGGATGACATCATGTGTGTGTGTAAGGGCCGGTGATTTGATTGGACATGTCTGTTCAGAATGCATGTGGGTGTTGTGGAGCCCTACAGTTGTGTTTGCTGTGTGCATGTATGTGTGCACACAGTTCTGCCATTTGTGAGGCCTACATGGGGTATTATTGACAGCTCCAGATTGTACAGACCAGGTTGTACAGCTCACTGTGTCCGGCCACGGCCACGTGACCTGTGCCTGCCTGGGGTTGCATGGGCACTACCAGGTGGAGGTACTGATTGGCTACTTTCCAATGACACATGTCCACTGGAACTGTGTCCCCGCTGGGAACGTCCAGGGCCATGTCCACGTGGCCTGCTGTGTCCTGGTGTGGACAGCACAGCACCAGCTGCACTGCTACTGCTACCGGCAGTATGGGAGCGGGCATGTGAGGTGGCACGCTCACGTCAACCTACACTAGGTGGTGTTGCTGGCCTACGTCCATGTGGCCTACGCCTCACTCCTACCAGATGTTCCAGCACAGACAGCTCACACTCGTGGATTGCTGTGCCACGGTCAAGGATTCTGACCATGTCACCCAATCACCTATCCAGAACATCAGCAATCTGTTGTTGAGCATTTGCCAATGCCTGGATGTTGTCATTTAGGGTACGGATAGCAGCCCTCTGCAGCCACTGGCCTTCTCTGTTCTGCCATTCAGCACGTGCCTGTGCCACCATTACAGTCTGGAACATGTGTCTGGTGATACCAGCTGCTGCACTCTGTCCTGCAGGTGCATGTCTGCCAGAGGTCCTCCTACGAGCAGCACCAGCCACATGCCTGTGTGGCACATCTGCAGTCATTACACTGACACCATGGTGTGTAGACACACCTTCTGTAGCCACCACATGTTCCTGTTCCACGCTAACAGACGCTGACTGTCCTTCCTCTGTGGCCACTGGTGATGCGGTATGTGTTGGCAGCAGAACTCTGTGCAGGGAAGACGGGGACATAGCTGGGATAGCAACCATTGGCTCATATTCAGCCCCTGACAACCCTGCCTGTACCTCATGCATATGTTCATCACCGCTAGTATCTGTGGTGACACTAACATCAGATGGACCACAGGAGGGTAACGCACCTACATCACCTATGAATGCAAAGAAAGACTCTAAATTACAATAGACACACACACAGACACACACAGACACACACACACACACACACACACACACACACACACACACACACACACACACACACACACACACACACACACAGACACACACACACACACACACACACACACACAGACACACACACACACACACACACGCACACGCACACGCACACACACACACAGACACACACAGACACACACAGACACACACACAGACACACCATGCATGTGATTTGACAGATGGCATGCAGCATGCCTGTGATACAGCAGAGGGCATGCAGCTCAGACAATAATAGTGTTAGTAAGCATACCTCCCTGGGGTGCACACTACAGAAAGCAGGTGTCATATCAGTAGCCATGCAGTTCAAAGAATCATGGTAGTATGCATGCATCCCCGTGATACACCATGTGACCCAGAAGAGGATAACAGTACACATGGCTGACGTGACCTTGACATGTAATCTGCTGACATGTGCATTAACATGCTTACATGTCTGACACAATGGTGTCCTGACACATGTACAGCATCATAATGGGCATCACATTGCAGTGTTGTCTGTATGCCCTACAGATTGAATGCATGTTTAGCAAATGTGCATGAGCATGGGAGGGTAGTGTGAGCCATCTACATTGCTATACAGTGTGAAGTTCAGACACTGTGCCATTGCATGGCATCATGAGGCATCTATATTGCTGTAGAATGCATAATATGTACACATTGCATCTCCATAACTGCATGCTATGACACAGTCGTGATGTTCAACAGATCTTATATGGTAGACTTCAGTGACACCTTCAGTAGCTGTGCACAGGCTTTTAGGATGTCCAGTGTACCACATCAACTGTATAATCGGTCAACTAAGGCTGTAATTGGACCATGTGTGGACAATGTGCAACAGGGTGTATACACATCCCATCTACTGTGTGGCTACATGTCTCTGGCCATCCCCCATGGCCATGTGTGCACATGTGTTGGCCAAATGTGTGTGATGGCCATCTATCTCACATGTCTGTGTTGTCCCATATGACATACACCCATAGATGTAAGATAAGTCACCATCCACAGGGCTATGCAGACAACGGGTTGTATGTTTGCTATGTGGGGTATAGGTTATGCGATAGTGTGACAATATTGAAGCCAGAACACTATGTGTCTGGGACATGTCAGGTGGCACATCACAATGTGTGCACCCAATGCAGGGGCATATGACACAATGATGACACCTGTGGGCTGCCCATATCACAGCTCACTGTGTGGTACTGTGTGCGTACCACACATGTTGTTCCAATGCATACTACATATGCCTCCATTGTAGAACACCTCCACCGTTGTATGCACAGCTGACCACACATGTCGCAATGACAACTACTGTGGTTTCAAGTCGGTGTATCATTTTGTTTGTATATATTGCACATGGGTGGCCTGTGTGAAAGATGGGTGATGCGACCTGTATATCATGACTGGAACGAACATCAAGTATGCAAGTTTTAACTGGCCACATGGCAAATAGATCCACACTTTAACATGCCTGATATTGATGACAGTCTCACCTGCAACGGACTCATGTCTGTGCAGCATGCCAGAGGTACCCATATAGGGGTGACACAGCAGTATGAACATTATCCATGACTGTATGACAGCCACAGGGTGCACTGTGCATGTTAACACATTCAGCTGTGTAATAGCATATAGTATGCACATGTGTGCATACACAGAGTAGCATACTGTAGTATGCATCATGTGTGTCCACATACTTTGCATATGTTGTTACTTTACATAATGTACAGTGACACATGCAACTAAATGGGATATAATAGCCATATGTGCAGTACTGACTTATCAGGCAACTCCAGGCTCATTGGTTGGGAGACACCCACCTCCACGATGGCAGCTAGTGTTTGTGGATGCTGTTCCCTGGGTGTCCCCAGACTGGCCAGTAGCTCCTCAGTGTGTGTGAGTGGGGGCTGGGTTGGTGGCCCACCACCTGTTCCACCTTGTTCCCTGGCAATTGCAGTGGCACGCTGTTTTGCATGTCTTATCAAGTCCGTGCAGTGTCTGCGCACCTGCTGGTATGTGCGGTTATGGCCACCCACATCGTTCACCCTCCTGCGTAGATCCTTCCACAGGTCATCCCGCTGCTGGGCATGCTGTGGCACATGGCTGAACAACAACTCATAGTTCTCATGGAGGTGTGGGATGAAGACATCATCCTTCTGGTGGCTGTATGCTGGAAGGCGTGTACGGGGCATTATCTGTAAGACATAATGATGGTGACAGGTCACAGTTTTGGAGATGTACAGAGATACTGCTGCACATACATTTCTATGACATGTAGTACATCTGCACAGTTATCTTTGCAAGTCATCATGACACTGACACGATTGACGTGTTTGTGTCACACGCATGTCACACTCATTATGCATTGGATATCATCACCATATATGTGTGTCACCTCATTACAGTGTTCATACTCCATGTGACTGCTGTCTTGCTGTGGGCATGTCTATTTGCCTGCACTTGTGTTCTTGCCTATCTGCACATGCCTGGATGTGTCCACGGTAATGCTGTTGACCTTGATGCTGTGTATATGTCACATATCAACACAGACACAGCCGTAATGGACTTGAGCAGTGACAATGCACACATACGCATGGACACCTGTACATGCATGTGTTTTGCCATATACATCTACACAGCACTGTACAGCTGTTCAACATCCTGCCATGGATCGCCTGTGTTGCACATGTGATAGACATGGGACAATGGCTAGTCAGACGTCATTCGCAGGGATGGTTATCAACTATAGCATGTGCGGGCAAGGTTTCCTAGCTGTAACAGACAGCCATTATGCCACCGCAGCATCAGTGCCAAATTACTGATCCTGTCAGTTGATAGTACATCTACCATGCGGCCATCACACCATGTATGACTGGGATGACATGTGCAGCTTTGATGGACAGGGTTGCATGGTATGGTGGGAGTATGTCACATGTATGGCACAGGGATCTGTCCAGCATGTGGCGATCCTAGTATTAGGATGGTGGCTGTCCATGACATATGTCTTACAGATCAGGATATGGACAATGTAGCATGTCCATCATCATGGTGTAGCAAATGTCTTTCTGCAAGGTAGACAGCATGCTGCATAGTGGAGTTGAGGATTGTAAAGGCTGATATCGCCCATCCATGCATGGCCATTACCCCTTAAAGGTGGTATGTGATACAATATTGGTCACCCCAGTGCTGTATATGCCTGTCCAATGATCTCCGTGTTCATGGCTGGCACCCTGTCATGACATGGGTACCTCATATGACTACCTAAGGGGCCTAGAGATGTCACCAAGTCAGGGGGGTGCACTGCACATCACCATCCCTTACACAGTGTCCATAATGTTGACCACAGCCTACGTGGTAGTTAATGGGTATAGGGATGTTCACCTAGCGGTGACAATGCTGGTATCATCCATCAGACTGTGCACATATGTCACACACCTCACCCACACAGCCCATTCTGTATGTTGTTCACAACACTGACACAGCTATACTTATACGTCATGGCCATTCACATCCTTACATACACAGATGCCTAACATTTGTCTGTGTGGTATGGGCTACAATGAGGGTGGAGTGAAACACATTAAACCTGTTCTACTGTAGCTGGCACTGGCCTGATATGCACATGTCACTCTGGCACCTTTTGTAGTTGTGAGTCTGTCAACAGGCCACTGGTGGAACAATCCTGTGACATACAAAGGTATTTGTCATCAAACATCTGTGCTGTCTTGTGCATCTGTACTGCTAACATCTACAGTGATAATGGTTCATGGACATGCACACCATACTCAGCAGGGTTATAGTGCGGTGCCACCACTTGTGGGTTGATATTATCCAACACCCTATCTGTATTGTATGGTCATGCTAGGCACTTGTTCAGAACTTGTGAGCATGTCATGAGGTACTGATTAATATAGCACCCATTCCACACCATTTCCCACAGGTACACTGGCTGTCCTACACTTTCCAGCTTGCTTATGGTACAACAGCTGTTGTACACACGTACCGCACATATCCTGTGGGACATGGTTGTATATACAGGCATGTCCAACTGTCACGTACCAGTGCTATTGCCTGTCTATATGATGGATATGTCGTACATGTGGCAATAGAGCAATTGTCTAATGTACACATTCAATGCTCACCTCCCAACATACGACACTACAGCCTGTGGGGATGCACTTCTGCAGCCATGCTGGGGGCATAACTCTCAAGTGTACCTCATTATGAGGAACGTACCTCATTTGGGGTCTTAAAAAGTGCATGTTCCTCAAAGTTCCACATTGAAAGGGTCTGTCACACATTCATTGTTGGAAATTGTTTAACTTCTAGCCATGGCTAAATAGATGTGAATCATATTAATTCATTATAATATCTTTTTTATATGTAGAACCAGCCTATTTTAGCCATCATATGACCTTCCTAGTTGAAGCTGTTAGTAAGCCAGTAGTAAGTGTTCCACATTTTGCCCATTTGTCACACATTATGAGGGCTAATGTTCCTCATTTTGGGGACAGGAGGTGGACAGCTATGGCTGGGGGTAATGCTGTCACCAACCCTGACTGCACCTGACAGTCATGTGGGGATGTGTAACATTCATAACACACCCCACCCATCACATAGTCTCACATGATCTCCACCACAGGCCACACCTATGAGGACAACTTGTGCAGTACGTCTCCATACTCTGTGTAGGCACCAGAGGCAGCCCCCATCATGGAAAACAACATCACCAACTTATAGCCCACAGACTCATGTGTGCCCATCACATACAGCCAATACGGAGTTATAACATTCACAACACACCAGTCATAGGTGGCTCTGTAGGGAGTCACACTGCAGTTCCACACAGCAGGCTACACAAGGCGATAGTCACTTACATCTTGCTGTCGGGTAACTGGTTCTGCAACATAACCTATGCACCCATGACACACCTCACCAGGTACGATGCGACTGTCATTCTCCATGTTAGTGTGACTGCCCTGAGATGCCACTTCACAGACTACGTGTGCAGGGACATGCAATAGCTCACCAGTCTTATAGCCCTGAGGGTGTGGGCCAAGCCCTGGGGAGCTATATGCATTCGTCCAGACCCGATACCACTGTACAATGACTGACTGTGTCACTTCAACAGTTGCCTATGCTTCTACTGTCATTCCATAGGCATCTGGTATCTGTCCGCTTTGACTGACCTGGTCAAACACAATGCTGTGGCACAGATGACCTGCACCTGTCAGCCCTGGGAGTACAGCTCACATGTAAGGCTCTTGCTGCTTCTATACTGCCTGTCTTGCACAGTTTCCAATAACAGTCACCGGCAGAACAGGAACTGGCAAGCACGACATGGGGTCATGTGACACAATGCTTGCATCTTCCTCTGTGATGCACGCAGGCAAGGCACACCTTATAATGCACCACTCCAATATCTCTGCAGTGACTGGAACCTGCCTCTAGGCTCTGCAGAGCACACCTGCAATGACAGATTATAGACAGACCATACCTTTCAGGCACATACCTGGACCGGCACACCCACAGCTGAGGTGTTCCCATATCCCTCTATGTTGTGCACACATCCTGGCTAGTTACTTAGCACAATGCATCAGAGGTGCTCCATGTGCAACTAACTGTGTCCGGAACCACTATACACATTGTAACAAGCTACAGATTCAACAACATACCTCATGGTTAACAGACCTCATTTGTTGGTATATGGGACAGTGGGGCTCAGACAGCTACTACTGATGTGTGACTGACACTACCCCACACTTAACTGGGATAGCTACTCATGTACCGACACATCCATGAATCATAACCTCCACTCCGCTGGATCAACCCATACACACCACCTCCAAGACCAACATTAACCTTGACATGAAAACTACCAACATGTGACTGGTGTTACACACCTGGGGTTATCCCCTCATTGGTGGATTCCAAACATATGCTAATCAACCTTGTTAGCCACATCCCGGCACCACACCCATCACAGCATACACAGTACATGAGTACTACAACACCTACTACAGACGTCTTCTGACAGCGGTTGTTAACGTCATGACACCCGTGCAGATGGACGACACACATACAAATGCTGAAACATACCCCAGTGCACTTCATTAGCATGTACACAACTGCATGGATCATGCTATTCCACACAGAGCCATGATGGTAAACACCAGATAACAGACGCCACTCTGGTGGTCAAGTTCCATGGACATATGATGTACAACAACAGGTGTAGGCTGTTGCACAGTGGTGTACATTCCCGTGGGTGGGGTAGCTCACTGGTCAGCCTCGGTAGGGCCACAGGATCCCTCATCACATACTCCAAGACTAGCTACGTAAACATTACTGCAACACATTCCGGGGTGTACCACTAGGCATTATGGTGGTATGTCAGTAGTCGATGGCAACACCCACATCTGCTCTCACATACAACAGTCACTCAAGAACATTACAGACCCAGGTGATGTTGGCAACATGCTGGAGGATGGATTCAGTGCTAACATTACACCCTCTCACTCACTACAGGGCCACAATCCATACAGGAACATTGTGGTGTCCCTGCGTTCACACCTACACAGTACTAACCTGCACTCTATATGTCCTGGGACACTGGCCCCATGTCACCTTCCAACGTCCCAGGCTGTGATGTCCACAAACCTCTGAATGACATGTCTCCCCACTAGGCCACCATATTCAGTAATAGCCTTGTATCAGACATTGTAGCCCCTGAATGGCACACAACAGCATTTATCACACTACACACAGGTGGCACCACAATGCACGAGTGGGACTATAGTCCTACACACCTGACTGGACTGTTCTGCATGGCTATGGGGCACATCATCAAGGACATCATTCACAGAGACATTGTTGGGCTCCCGTCCTTTGATGCCACCCGGGTTGGGCTTGTTAGGGCCAGAGCATGGCCCCTACACCTGGTGGACTTCTTTCATACAGTTACCAGGGTAGTTGCTGATGGTACAGGAGTCCACACATCCTACATTGTCCTCTCATTGCCTTTCAGCACCATTCTCCATTCTGGTATTGACAACATACACATCCACCTGCACATCGTACCCTATGTCTCAGGATGTTATGCAATGTGGCTCATGGACAGGACACACACAATGAGGCCAGCATACCATAGTACCTAGTGCATTTCAGTTACATTTGGCATACCACAGTCCTCAGTCATAGGGCCCCTCATATTCAGTATATGCTTCCCTGCAGTACAGGCTAGCACAAGGGACTTTCCCTGCCTAGCTTTACAAACCCCTGCATACAAAGCACCATGATTGCTCCACCAGCTGATACTGACTCCATCCATACGGGTGTCACTGTGACAGATACCTGATATGACTATCATGGTGTCAAGCTGCATGACACAAGGTGCATGAACATCATCTTTGCATTACACCATTCACCCACTGACTATCACATGGGTGGTAGTCTCCTACATACATATCACATTGTACATGTTTGTAGTACACACGTATGTCGCACCCACTCCTGTGGTTACCGTATTGCCACTGTGGCATGGATATCCTTCTATGTGGCCACACTTATCTGTACTGGGTGTGTAGCTGGTACATAGGCACCCATTGTACCTCTGAACTCAAGACTTCTACATACATTCAAGGGTACACCACCCCATTTAGGGTGTACCTTACACAACAGCTACAGCTTTACATACCACAACATTAACACGCCATGACGTTTATTGAGCTCCGACAGTTTAAGTATGTGGCTGAACTATGGACACCACATCTGTACACATTTGCATACTACATACTCAGGGGTGACCTCTGCTGATCAGACAGGGCCCATGTCCACAACATTATTAATGGATATACTCCTCATACGCGACATAAGCAAAAGCCACTGTGAGCAACATGCTCATGGATATGTGCACACATGCCACAATGAGTGGGATGTGCTTGAGGGTTACATTCCCAAACCGAACACTCACCATGCTTTGAAACATGAGTCCTGTGTACATCACGATGGGACACTCAGTAGCACTGTTCATGTGATACCTCCCTTGGTGGTTGGGAGACACATGTACACCTGGGATCACTGCAGTGGCTGTAATGTGCAGAGGTGCAGGTGACACATGGCTCTGCTGTTCACAGGACACTACCCTAGTGAGGTGCCACTGGTGTGAACACTGTAGTTGTGCTTACACATACACTTGCCAGACTGCATAGTACCCCACTATGCACCTGTGAAGCTATTACATGTCCTTTGTGCATGGTTACTTGGTAGCTCTTCCATTTAGATTAGCTATCATGCTATTACAGTGTCCCATGCCTACAAGCCATATGTATCCTGTTATTGTACATGCCAATAGACGATACCTTTGGTATGCATGATATGCCTGTTATGCTGTGTAGACTATCTGTCATATCTACCTACAATACTATACATTACACATATTTCACATAGTATCCCATAATGCAAAGCATACTTGCACAGCGGGACCACCTTAGATATGTCATTGACATTATATGCCCATACACATGTGTGCTGTGACAGTATATCAACATATACTATCCCATGCTATGGCACGTACTTGTTGGACATACCCTACCACTGATGACAGGTTGTATGAAATTGTTCTGTTTAAAGCCCTCATGTAGCATCCCTTGTGGTGTCTGTGATGTGTAGCTTGTGGCCCACTGCTGGACGCACAGTTTCTACAAGCGTTAGTATGCTCAGCAAGACATCACTACATAAATACCTTTTCCCACTTTATGCATTGCAGACACATCTAATTAATGCAAACCAGGCTATACATACAGTAAAAATCATTAATACAGATCATGCTATACATAACCTTACATATCAGGTGTTCTACATACTTTAGTATCGTCATGGAGGTTCGTCTCTATCTCTCTCACACTGCTTCAACAGGTATTCGGTATGAGCATACGGTTTGAATGTCTGGCAAGTCATCCTTATATACGTCAATACCTGTAACATGTGGTTTCATCCCGCCAATTGGTGTTCCTGAGTGACTAATTACTTGCATATCAGCTGTGCAGCTACTCCATTCGCCAATTACACGGCAACAGTGGGGTATAATTGAATTCTTCACTTGGGCATTGCCTATTTGCCCTACCTTTGGGGAGACGGCCTGTATTGTGTTTTGTTATGTGTAATTGCAACTGCTATGCATAGAGACAAGTATACTTTGGCTTCATGTCCCCCGTGGATTGTGTGTGACAGCTAGAGTATGTGGTTCAACATGTGGTTGTACCTGTCATCCCAACACCTGATAACAGACTATTGCAAACAAAACCTGTAACATCGCTGTTTGTTCCATTATACAATGGCTGCAATTTTGCATGACGCCTTTAATTGTGTCTCTCACAAGGTATGTTGAGGGTTCTGCAGATGTAATTGACTGACTGGATGTTTGTGCTGCTATTACAGTCTGTATTGCTTTAGTTTCTAGTGTGGGGGATGTCGGTGGGTGTACGTAGCATATACATGTTTGTGGGGCTTGCATTTCTACATATTCCATATATATATGTGTGTGGGCTCCTTCCCTAATTAGAGAGCTAACAGTTAGTAGACTTATGTTACGGGATTGTACATTGGTCCATTGTTAATTGGTTTCTATATCGTCTGCAGGTGAGGCTGATACTTACATACCTCCGGAATTGCAGCGATATATCAAGGGATATGTGTAAGTGACAGCTATCCCTTGTATTTCTGTCCCAGATATTTGCAGTCATTGCGGTTGTGTTGGTAAAAAAACCAGTTTGCCATGGGTTGCCACCTTTTCATATGGCCATTGTTGGACACTTGCGGGACACACAGTGGTGTTTACAGGCCAACACGTAGCCACAGTCAGTACACAGGTTAGCACATACTTTTATCCTCAATACATACCTATTGTTGTGGGACTTTGGCTACTTATCATATTGCATGTAACATTTACGTTTCTTACATACAGGCATAACTATTTAATACAACTATTACATTATATATGGGACATATTAATGTCCTACAATCTCGGACATTTGCCCTTTGCACTGTTTTATGTCAGGACACACCTGCCCAGGGTGGGGCTGTCCCTCCTACTGTGGGACAGGTGGTAACCGTATGCCTACGGCTAGCTATACCCACACCTACCGTAATGATCTACCTCTCACTTGGCACTAACAGACACATGTTGTGGACACACACACACACACATTACAGTCACACAGAGACGCACACGGCACCCTCAACACACACATACACAGACTACGGCACTCACAAACACAGTTGAACACAGTACCTACATGGACCGCAACACCGGCAGCAGTGACTAAATGTCCCTTCATATCATCATACTATTACTTGCGGCTGTACTGTCCCGGTACTGTGTTCTATCGGTCTTTCAGCCTCGTGGTTACGCATGTTGGTATGTTACACATTCCATAGTTGGCGCTATCCTATTTATTTGTACCTCCAAGGTGTTATGAATTTCGTTGACCTATCTATATATATTTGCAGATATCGCTGAATCCATATATATCAACATATATCACTCTATTGCCCTTTCTATCTGTATTATATATATGCATATATGTGTACATATATATATATATATATATATATATGTTTGTATATATATATATATATATATATATATATATATATATATATATCTATATGTGTATATATATCTGGCGGGGAAAGTGACAGGCACACAGCGCCACCATATGCTGATAGGCTCATGTACTGTTCAGGTGTTGACATTCTGTGTTCCACTAGCTGTTGTGTGTACAATGTTTGAGGGCTGCCTATGTAGGAGTCACACATTGGGCCACCTATACATTACAATTTACAGGCGGTCATGTTTGTGTGCCATCCATTTTACTGTGTGTGCAGGTGGAGAGGTGTCAGTCCGTAGGGGCCTACACTGTCAGAGTATGTGCTATACATTCCCTCTTTGCCAAGGTGCAGGCTTATTGGGCACACCTCCGTCTGCCTACTGGGGCTGGCACAGTGTGTTCATGGTCTGAATCCCTCTGTGCCTGTAATGGCCTTGGCAATTGCGGTGGGCTATGAGGGCCTTCAACATTTTGTCCCTGCTTCCGCTGCTTCCGCAGGATCATATTATGTAGCATGGCACATACTATGATGATGTGGGCACACATGCATGGAGAGTACTGCAAGGCTCCACCAGATGTATCCAAGCACCAGAACCTTGATTTCAGCATCCCGAACACACGCTCTATGATGATTCTGGTTTGTGCGTGTGCCTCATTATGGCATTCTTGCATGGGTGTGTGTGCATTTCTGATGGGAGTCATCATCCATGGCTCCAGTGCATAGCCAGCATCCCCCACAAGGCGGCCATGTGGGATGTCCCCCCTGAGAAATACCTGATACAGCTGTGAGGCATGCCAGATATGGGAGTCATTGTAGCTTCCAGGGCTGCCAGCACACACATCCATGATAATGCCCTGGGCATTGCACATGACCTAGCAGTTGATGGAGTAGAATCCCCTGTGGTTTATGTAGCACCTACCATGCTCACTGGGTGGTGACTTGATTTGTATGTGCGTACAGTCTATCGCACCCAGTACCTCCGGGTAGTGTGTCACACGGTGGAAGTGGCGCATGCTGGCCAACTCCTCCTGAGTTCGGGGGAAGTATATATGCTCATTGGCATGTGGTAACATGGCATCTAGGAACTGGTGTAGTACCCTGGATGCTGATGCCTGTGAGATCCCCATTATATATCCAGTTGGCCTTTGAAAGGTGCCTGTGGCCAGTATTCGCAGGCTTACACATATCTTCATGTCCACTGGGATGGGTTCCCCTCTGTTGTTTCTGGTTCTCAGGCATGGCCGGCACAGCTCCACTATTTGCTGTAAGATGTCCCTGTCCACCCTGTAATGCTCTACTATCTCCAGATCATGTAGCCCCTGGTAGGTTACCCTTGGTCTGAACACTCTTCTTCTTCTCCTCCGAGGCCTGCGGTGGTTGTCGGCATCATCCTCCACAACACCGTCAGTCTCTAACACATGCTGATGAATCACAGCTATGGCAGCTCCCAACATGTACATTTTAAAAGTTCCCCATGTGTTTACACCCATGGTGCAGTGTTTGGGAATACACACTTTATACTATTGTGCTGTGAACACCGATGATGTCCTAGGGTGTGTATGTATGATCGTAGCTACAGGGTATCTTATGTGTTTTACTACCGGAACTACTATTGTGGTGCCTTTGGTGTTGAATTACATTTGGCTGCCATGGATTACCTCTTGACCTTCCCTTTACATTTCTGCACGTTCCACCTACCATTTTCTGGCATGCATCCAGCAGCCTACTTTCATTTGCACTTTCCTGGACCTGGCGTATCTTGCGTTATGTGTGCTATTGCCGGTCTGCTGTCGGTTTGCTTTGCTCTTCTGTGACAGGTCTCCTATCTTTGCGATCCAATGCCTCCCCTCCTTTCTTTGCATTCCAATACCTCCCCTATCCTGTTTTGCAGGTTTCTGTGAGCAGACTTGTCAGCTGCCGTCGATTGGCCACCGTGAGTTGATTGGTGTTGATTGCTCATTAGTACTCCAATTACCCTACTTCAGCATTTCCTTCTTTTCTTCCCCTGACCTTCCTGTTTGTGCTATTGTTCACGGCACGTGTGTCCGATTACTGGGTTTCGGGCACGTTTTCATCCCCGTACACATGCGCTTTTGGGCACCATGTGTGCTCTCAGCTAAACTATTCTATACCTTCCTCCCCACTCCTGTCATGCAGTTTTGCTTAGCAACCGACAGGCCAGATTTGCATTGCTCCAATGTGCTTACTGCTATGGTGGCACACCCCTCTGCTGATGTCATGTATCTCCTCTGAGCCACTCCTCGATGTTATAGCGCTGCACCGTCTGGTACAACCTTCATCCAGCGGGACATTTGCGATTCAGTATTATCTGCCTCATTTGCATGGTATTGACTACTAATTCATAGTTACCGTGCCAAACACTGTTGCAGGCCCTTAGCAACCCTTGCACCTTGGTTGTGGTGTTCCATGCCTACCATTGTGTATTATGGTGTAAACCTGATTTCTATTGCGTTGCGATTTTATGACATTTTTATATTATTTCTTTATGTTACAGTTTGCACACACATGCCCTGCGGTTGTACTGTGAGTTACTGTGGACATGACATTAAATGTTGTTTTTTAGGTGTTGTGCATCTTTTCTTATGCCATTGGCTGTGTATTTCGCCATTGGCATATGTTAACTTTGTGATACATGGGTCTGGCCCGTTTCCATAACTCCGATGTTCTGTTCGGGAAAATGTAAACTGTGTTTTTTGGTTTACATTTCCGTGGGCTTACGCTACGCCTGCACCACTTCATGAATCACTATATGCCTTCATTTGCATGGTGTGACACTGTTCATGGGGTGATTAGCATACCTAAGCCGAGGGCTGCGCAGTTCTGGCATACGCCGGTAGTGCACGTGGAATTGGATCGTACCTGAATCGCTTGATGGCCATATTTGGCATTATACTGCCTACACTATGCCTGTGCCTGGTGCAAGCTTCATGAATCCCGGGGAAAATGTAAATAGATAACTGTACATTCAAAATCAGTTAGATAACTATACACTCATGTACAGTTATTACTTCAGCAGCAGTAAGCAAAATAGGGTAAAACTATGAAGATAGATAACTATACATCCACAAACAATTAGATAACTATACATTCATATACACTTGTTATTTCAACAGCAGTAAGCAGATAGGGTAACACTATGAAGATTTTTGTTTCAGTCATTTGGAGCAATAGTTAGCATAGACAAACATAAGCATTAGTCAGTTAACATATTGTGTCGAAGAAATTGACACAGGAGAGTGATGAGTAATGAAGAGAGAAAATTATTTATATTTTTTAGATGAGGGAGCAGAAAAAAATGTAAGAAAATTGATGTAAGAAAGGGTAAAGGCAAGGAAAGATAGTATCAGTTGGGCTTAGTGAATGGGCAAAGCCATTTGGATTTTAAGAAAATTCTTAATTGGTTCCTGAAAAGATGGGTGGATTTAGTAGAAGTTAGTTCAGTTGGGAGTTTGTTCCATGTTTTACCAACAGAGTTAGAAAATAGACAATCCCCTGATTTGTTTTTAGATTTTAAGGTGGCTACTTGTAACCTATTTGCGGACGTAGGGTTGGAAGGTTTTGGTAAGAATTGAGGAGGTTACCGAGTATAGTTGTCTTTGTGGGATGGTGCAAGATCTTGTGGATAAAGGTGAGTTACTGGTAGAGTAGCTGATTTTGTATTTCCAGCCATCCTAGTAGTTTTAGATTTTGGCAGTGGTGGGTTCTAAATGGGGTTCCTGTGGCAAATCTGGCTATGTTGTTGTAAGAAGTGGCCAGTTTATTTAAATTGCTTTTGGTTAGGTTTGTATATATGGGGGAGGCGTAGAGAAGGGTCGAAATCAGGTGAGTTTGAGCAATAGTAATCTTGGCTGAGGCTGTAAGAAATGGTTTGAGTTTATACAGGAAACCAAGTTTTCTATTTACAGATTTAATAATTAGGTTAATGTGTGTGTCAAAGTTGAGATTATTATCTATTGTTAGACCTAGGAGTTTAGTGGTAGTGTCGGGAGTGATGACAGTACTATTATTAGAGGTAAGTAAGAGACTGAGTGGAGGCGTCTTTTGTGTGGGTGTAAACAGTAGTAGTTTTGTTTTTTTTTGGGTTCAAGAGGTGGAACCATTTTTCCACTAAGGTGATAACCTCTTTCTTCCTGGATGCAAAACCCTTGGTAATAGGATGTGCCACATAGAAGGACTTTCTAACTATAGTGGCAATGTGGTGGTCAAAGGAGAGGTTGCTGTCAACCTATATCCCCAGATCTCTTTTAACGCCTTCAGTATTCAGTGGGCTCCCATCAATGTGGTAATTAGTGGGAACTGAGTTTTTCCCCAAGGGGATGACGACACATTTTTTGGCATTAAGCTTAAGGCCATGGTTTCAACACCAATCATTGGTCTGAGTGGGGCCATTCTGTAGGATGTCTACATCTCTTGGGAAGTTAATAATGGCTCCCAGCTTGCAGTTGTCTGCGAACTTGGTCAGCCAGAGTCCCTCCGTGTTGGCCTGGACTTCTGAGAAGTAGATACCAAACAGGAGAGGACCCAGGATGAATCCTTGTGGGACTCCACTTGTGACTGGTCAGCAGTCTGACTTGGAGTCAGCTACTTTTACATGGTGGGTTCTATCTGTGAGCCAGTTTGCAACCCACCTAGTGATACAGGGGTTGATGCCTAGTTTGGTGATTTTATCAATAATTCCTGAGTGGGGAATGGTATCAAAGGCCCTGGCCAGATCGAGGTAGACTGTATGAACTGCCCTGCCGTCATCCACAGCTCTGGTGACCGACTCAAAGAAGTCAACCAGGTTGAGCAGGCATGATCTACCTTTTACAAAACCAAATTGCATGGGATCTGGAGGTTCCCCATATCTTTGTTAATTAGGTCCATGATGATGCACTCCATAGCCTTACATATCAGACTTTTCAGGCTAATGGGGCAATAATTCCCAGGGTCTGTAGTTGCTCCTCCTTTATGGAGAGGCATGACTGCAGTAGTGCACCATTTGATAGGGACAAAGCTTGAGGTGAGGCTGTAATTTAACAGGGCACATATATCCTGGTGCCACTTCACTTTGTAGTTCATGTAGAACAAATCCAGGGATATTGTCAGGTCTCATGGAAGCTGTATTCTTGGCCTTGGACAATGCATCTTTAACCTGTGCTGCAGTAATGCTGGGTGCCTGGCATTCCTCTGTTATTGTGATCGGTCCATTGGGGGGGGGGATAAATTTGGCACTGAATCTGTTGGCAAGTATGTTGGGAATATCTGCTGGCTTAGCATAGGTGGTACCATTGTGCAGTAACTCAGAGCAAAGCTGGGTATTGCCGTGGAGATTCTTGATATAACTATAGAAGGCTTTGTAGTTGTTTTTAGTGTCTGTCACAATTCTGCCTTCATAGCTGGCTTTAGAGGTTTTGATGAGGGATCTCAACTTTTTGTTGAGGCTAATAAGGGAGTTTTTCTAGTCTTGGGGCTTCACCTTTTTCTGCAACAGTTTCTTCCTTCTGTTGTAGAGTTTATTAATGATAGAGGACCACCAGATTGGCTTCCTTTTTTTGGAGGCGAGCGTCTTGGTTCTGTTGGGTATGGCAAGTTCCATGCATTTATGTACATGTTTGTACAGTGCATTGGTGTATGATTCAGCAGTCATGCATCTATTTTCAATTGACATGGGTGCCGTGAAATTAGCCACCTCTGTTTTTAGGAGCCCAAAGTCACCCTTGGAGAAGTTTTTCATGGTGGTTACCTTTACGGGAGGGGTGTGGGTGAGATGTGGATTCCCATAGTGATTAGTTTGTGGTCAGATCTATCCAAGGAGGAATAGACTATTGGTGTAGAGCAACGGTTGCCAATGTTTGTAATAATGAAGTCAAGGATGTTGCTTTCTCTAGTGAGGATAAGAATGAGCTGGACCAGGGCATTGGAATTGATGAATTCCAGGAAGCATTGGGTCAGTATATTGGTGCATTGGTCCATTTATAACTCTGTCCTGCTGGATATGGCATTTCTTGAGCAGGAAAAAGGCTGACTAACTTAAAGTGACTTGTCATGTCTGAGTTCATTTTTTTGTTTAGCACAGAGTACTAGAGAATTATGGTTTTAAATTCAGTTTACTGTCTTCCAGGATGAAGCCCAGAGCTTGGAACAGCACATTACATCAGAATTTGTCGAGCTGCGACAGTTTCTCCAGGATAAGGAACAACAGCTGATCCAACAGCTCAAGGAAGAAGCTGCAGGAATTCTGGAAAAGATGACAGAAAACTTAGAGAAAATTGAAGAAATGAATAACGCTCTTCAGAAGGATAAATCCAACATTGAATCAACATTGCAGCAGGAAGACTCTGTATGTTTTCTCAAAGTAAGAAATTGTTCACATTCTGTTCATAATGAAATGACTTGGTGTCTCACTCTGTAGTGAGACCTAGAGTGTGCAGTGTTGTTCTTACATACCCAGTGTCTATGTCATGGTGTCTGTGTTCACTGCTTCCGTCACTGGAGATGCTTTACCCATAACATATACACAATGACACTATATAGATAGATAGATAGATAGATAGATAGATAGATAGATAGATAGATAGATAGATATGAAAGCATATTTATTCATATAGCACTAGATGATACATATATTGAGTAAAGATAACTTTCTGACCACCATCAATCTGAGTGTTCAGTTTTTAAAAGTGAGTAGCACACTATGTTTGCGATTGCTTCTTTTCATTAAACAAAAATAAACAGAAACTCTTTTCAGTATGTGCTAAATCTTTGAACAGAACACTTTCTCTCATGTCCCTGGGGTCTGCACTAATCCTTTCCATCTGCCTTGTTTAAGGGTCCTAAAGTTTGACATTCTATAGAATGTGGTTTACAAAATTCCCTTTTTGGCTGACATATCCTGTCAACATTACTTGCCCATTTATTATCCAGGTAGGCCCACTGGATGCCCAGTCATTTTATGGGAAGACTTGGGAGCAAATGAAGGCTGAGAGACGGAAAGCCTATAGAAATCGAAAGATGGTAGGCTAATGGCTTGGGAAGCTTTTTAAACCTTGCCAAGCAGAATTTCCAAGTGCAACTTGTTCTCTTTTATACATCAGTTTTGTAGCACATCAGTGTCCTTTTTCTAGCAGAGACATAGGTGTCACCACAGGGATAAATTTGCAGTCTTCTTGTCAAGATTGCTGAATTGGGTCAGGGAAGTACTTTGTTTTATATGGATGGGAAGCCTGTTCCAGAGCAGTGGAAGCCTCTGTGGGATGTATTTATTTCTTCAGCATGTGCTGTTTAGATGGCTGGATAGGGTAAAATCCTTAGAGCGGATGTTTCTGATACTATTGTTTTTGTGGGTATGAAGCAGGTTCATCAGTATAAGATCTGAGAAGGCCTTAAAGGCTAGGCAGAGATCTGGAGACTGGAGAGTGATCTAAGATGGTCCCCATAATTCATGTGTTGGACTCCCTGAATTATTTTGGGAAGAAATTTTTGTTGGCATTTGAGTTGAAGCCTGTGGCCTTGCAAGTACACTCCAAAAGGACCATTGTACTCAATAGTTGAATAAGGTTTGAAAACAAATAGATGGTATCCTCCCTGGACCTGGATGCAAGGCCCTTACTTATAGATTTTTCTGTATAAAATGACTTCCTAAGTGTGGTGGACATGTGTTGGCCAAAGGACAGATCACTATCATCACAAGTCCACAAATCCCTATCATTTCTACCTTAAGAGGTGTGTTGTCAATGTTGTAGTTTGCAACAATGGATGATTTACCAAAGGAGACCATTATATATATTTTTTTGCATTCAGTTTGAATCAGAGGTTCTTACACCACTTGCTTATTTGTGTGAGACCCTTCTGGAGGATGTTTGTGTCTTTGGGGTATTCTGTAAGTGCCCCGAGCTTGCAGTCATTTGCAAACATGGTCAGCCACAGCCCATTTGCATTGGCATGGATATCTGAGAAGTAAATGCCAAACAGAAGCAGTCCCAGTAATGGTACATTGGGAATTTCATTTATGACTGTCCTTTTAGTTGAGGTGGAATCACCTATTTTTATTTCTTGCATATTCTTTGAAAGCCAGCTGGCTATGCAACAGGTGCTATAACTGGTTTATTTTCATGTTTTGTAACATTTTGACTATACCTGCATGGAGAATAGTATTGGATACCTTGGTCAAGTGCAAACAGGCCATGTGAACTGATTTGTCCTCGTCCATGACCTTTCTGACCTTCTCAAAGAAGCTTATCATGTTCAACAGGAAATCTAAACGGTCTAGTATCCACTTGTTTATAGATTCCTAATGTCATTGCATGTAATATCTAAGACCATCTTTCAGTGGCTTTACAGATTTCACTGGCCGAAAATAATTGGTCTATAGTTCTCCAGATCAGTAGAGGGACCATCCTTGTGCAGTGTGGAATGACATTTGCTGTCTTCTAGTCCATGGGGTACAAACCCTGTTTCAAGGCCTAGATTAAATAGCTTCATTTGGGGGAACCTATTTCAAGCCAGTTAGGAAGCACCTAGTATGTTATCAGGACATGTAGATGCTGTGCTCTTTGCATTTGAGAGAGCCTCTAAGACTTGTTCTGTGGTGATAACGTATGGATTTTTATATCACCATAGTGGCAACTGGGGAGACAGTGGACTGATGTTTGCACTGAATTTCTTCACCAGTAGATCTGCAGTGTTGCGTGGATCAGTAAAAGTGGTGCCATTTATCACCAGTTTGGCACACAGTTGCTTACTTCCTTTCAGCTTCATAATATAGTCGAAGAATATCTTATGGTGTCTTCAGTTTGGGAAGCTCTAGTTAACTCAAATTTGGCTTCAGTGGTTTTGACTAGACTCCCTATCTGCTTGTTAAAGTTTATGTTTGTATTTTTGGCATGCTTATTGTGTTCAGCCATGCTTTTTTCCTCTTGTACAGCTTGTTTATGGCTGGAATCCACCAAAGTGGTTTATTTATTTATTTTTTTGAAGATTTTGTTTTGCTTCTTTTGAGTGGGAACAGCTGCCTCTGTAAATGGTGGTAGAAAACTGGTAGAAGGATTTAGTATAGGCAGCTGAATTATCTTTGTTGGGGGGATAAAAATGTTACCCGTATATCACTCAGTAGCAGATCATTTTTGAACATTCTTGAGCTTGAAGGGGATGTTCCAGAACAATTTCAAAAAATATCCCTTTGTGCTCTGACCTTACTAAAGAGGATGATACAAAAGGGGGGGGTGTAATGGCTCCCCATATTTGTGGGAATCAAATTGAAGATGTTTCCCCTTGTGGGAGATGTAACTAGTTGTTCCAGAACATAAAGAAGTCCAGGAATTTCTGTGCCTGCCTGATTAAGGATCTGTATGTTTCCCAGTTTATGGATGGATAGTTGAAGTCTCCTAGAAGTTAAGTCCTATGTTTAGTGACTCAAGTTTGTTTAGGCTTCTTGTGATAGTTTACTGGGTCATGGAAGGGGATCTGTAGGTAGGCATGATAATTATTAGGGGAGATGGTGGATGATAATTGTACATTCAACCTGTATATGCAAAATGGCACAAGAACTCATCAAAAACTAGGGATGCTTTACAGTCAGAAACTTCCTCTCAGACATAACTAAAACTACACTTTCCACTATGTATCTCCTCCCCACATTTCTTTATGTTGCTCCCATCCCCACTAACTTCCAGGTGTCACAAAATTCAAAACTTGAACAATGCCATAACAAAGTTGATAAATGTGCAGCACATACCCCTTTCAGTACCCACCACTGTATAGCACTGAAAAACTTATATTGGTTAGAACTGTCTCATTAGCTAACATATACACAACTTCTTACCACCTATAAAATTATCCAGCACTAAAAACAATTCTACACATCTATGTTCCCGTTTGGTCATTGTGATCCAGTGACCAAAAACTCCTGTCTATAAACCTACCAGATCTGCTGGGCATTGTCTATAGTTGTAAAAGGCTGCTAATGCCTGGAACAGCTCCTCTATATCCACCAAGTCAATACCCTTCTTTCCATCTTTCAAAACCATTCTGAAAGACATGCTAGCCAAAAGCTGGCCCGGTTATCACTTGACACCAGGATAAAGTATATTCCTAAATGTGGACAAATACTCATTCATACCTTACATCTCCTTACACTCCCTTCTTCACTCACTTTCTTACTTCTATCAGTTTCTCTCCCCATGCTTTCTCTCTAAATGTACCATAAGCCTGTTTTTACTACACTTCATATTGTAATTCCTGTTTGTATTATATTAACTTACTTTTAATTTCTCTATAAGCTGACTAAAGTTTTCTATTAAATTACTGTCATGTAACTTATATATATATTTTTAACTAATGTTTTCATATTATGTTTAATTTGGTATAATTATTTAAACTGCAGTTATTTTTTGTATCACTTTTAAACACTGTAAAATTATTGTTCTTAAAATATTTTGTAATACTTTGGAGAATTTTTTCCCCAGGCTTCCACTGAAAATGGGCAGCTACCCATTTGGACTTTTCCGGTAATCAAATGTAAAGGAGCATAATAAACTTTAGATCTTGAAACAGGAAGTGTTGGAAGGGGGACTGAATCAGGAGGTCATCCAAGTATGGAAATATTTGGGCATCCAGAAGTCTGCAGAAGGCTACCACTTGAGCCAGACATTTTGTAAATATCCTTGTAGCTGTAGAAAGACCAAAGACCAAAGCAGAGAACTGAAAATGAGAGGAAGAAACAGAGAAATGTAAAAAGTTCATGAATAGAGGGTGACTAGGAATCTGAACATAGGCATCCTTTAAATACAGAAAGACTGGAAATACTTGGGAGAGCAACAGAAGAAAGAGAATCTGAAGGGACAATATCCTGAAAGAAGGGACCTTCAGAAAAGTGTTTAGGAGGGATAGATCCAAAATAGGTCTCCAAGACCCTTCCTTTCTGGGAACCTGAAACATCCTGGAATAAAAACCTGTTCCCTGTTAAGACTTTGGAACAGGTTGAATGTTTCTCTGATCCATCAGATCCCATAGGATCAAAAGAAAAATAAGTTGGCTGTGAAGGGGCTAAGAGAAACTTTGAAAAAGAAAGCAGGGACTTCCAAACAATGAAATAACCGTGCTGGGTGATGGAAGGAACCCAAGAGTCTGTAGTAATCTTTTGCCAGACTGGAAGAGAAAGGGAGAACTAAAGGACAGAGGAAGTTGATCAAGGGAGCAGAGAGCTGTATGTCAGATAGAGGCAGATTTATTAGGAAATAACTGTTTTTGACCATTTGAAGTCAGGGTGGTCTTGTCAGAAAAAATGAGCTTAGAAAGCCTCTTACCCCCAAAAGGTCATCTAGGCTTCCTACTCATGAAAAGAGAGTTTAGAAGGATAGTTCCTTTGAAATTTAGGAACAGGACAAACAAGGATTTGTTTAAGATCCTGCATCACCTTACATTTCTCTGGTTCATAGGTTCATAGGTGTTTACTAGGCTAACGACCACAAGGGCTTTTTTTAAGCCTAGCCATGAATCCCAAATCTCTGACAAGTTCTGATACTCTTGATAAGTGTAAGCACGGGCCTAGGAGATGACCATTTACAGGTTATCTGTTTGCATCAGAGACATAGGTGCCAAACCAGGGTTTCCCATTCAATTGTCCAAGTTGCACTTGAATTGGATTAGGGAGGAACTCTGCTTCACATGGATGGGGACCCTGTTCCATAGATGGGGTAGACTTTGGGATACATACCTATCTCTCCAGCAGGTCCTATTTATATCGCAGGCAAGGTTTAAGTCTTTAGAAGGGTAATTTTGGTACTGCTTGTTTTGTGGATATGCAGGAGGTCCAGCAGAGTGGGGTCTGACAATGCCCAATTTTGGTACTGCTTGTTTTGTGGATATGCAGGAGGTCCAGCAAAGTGGGGTCTGACAATGCCCTGTATACCAGGCATAGCTCTCCCCTTAAAAGCCTGTATGAGATAGAATACAGGGATAGGGCATTGAGGTGATATGCAAAGGACATATTACTTATGCCCTGTATTCTTTTAGTGAGGAACCTCTGTGGGGATTCCAGTTGTTGGATATGCCTAGTTAGGTACATACCAAAGAGGACATTGTACTCAATGATAGGTCTGATGAATGCCACATAGAGTGAAACTATGACTTCCTTGAACTTAGATGCCATACCTTTGTTTATAAGTTGTGCAACATAGAATGATTTCCTCACCACTGTAGACACATGATGATCAAAGGTTAGATTACTATCTATGTGAGTCCCTAGGTCTCTGACTACTGGGTCAGCCCTAAGGGGTGTGTTGTCAATGTGATAGTCACCGGGGGTGGATGACTTCCCAAAGGATATTATTTTGCATTTCTTGGCATTTAGTTTTAGTCTATGGATCTGACACCAGTTGTTTGTCTGTGTCAGCCCCTCCTGGAGAACATTTGTGTCAGTGTGAGATTCAGTGACAACTCCTAATTTACAGTCATCTGCAAATTTAGTCAGCCAGAGACCACTGACTTCTCAGAAGTAAATGACAAAAAGGAGCGGTCAAAGGGCTGATCCGTGAGGGACTCTACTTGTGACTGGCCTCTTTGTAGAGGTGAGCTCCCCAATTCTAACTTTCTGGGTCCTGTCTGTGAGCCAGTTGGCTATCCACTGGGTGACATATGGGTTACTGCCTAACCTCCTGAGTTTGTCAACAGTGCCAGAGTGGGGTATTGTGTCAAATGCCTTGGCCAGGTCAAGGTAGGCAGTGTGAACGATTTTGCCCTCATCTATTGCTTTGCTGACCTTCTCAAAGAAGTCCACCAGGTTGAGTAGGCATGATCTGCCCTTGACGAAACCAAAGTGGGTTGGGTCCAGTGTCTGGAGGTTTACTATATCTCTGTGGATCGTCTTCATGATAATTCTTTCCATGGCTTTACATATAAGAATAGTGAGACTTATGGGTCTGTAGATGGCCCACCTTTGTGCAGAGGGATGACTGTTGCCTTTCTCCATTCATGAGGCACAAAGTCTGTTTGGAGGCTTCCATTAAATAGTAATTCCAGAGGTCCTGACAGGTCATGTTTCATGCTGTTTAAGAAGGCATCCTGGGATATTGTCTGGGCCCATTGATGCAGTGTTCTTGGTCTTAGAGAGACCATTAAGGATGTGTTCCTAGTGATAGTAGGGGAACTTATATTTGATGATATTTCCTGGGAGAGAGGAGTAAAGTTGCATCTGAATAGGTAGAATTCTGAATAATTCTACAGCAGCAGTACCAAAAGGATGCTAGTTGTCCAATGGGGAAATCCAAAGTTTAGCTTTTTTTTATCACCAGAAAAAGCTTGTACGTGTAACCAGGAGTCCTCATAACAGAACCAGATACAGCAGCCCTAGAACATGCATCAGCACATCAGCTGCATCATAATTACATTATATAGTGTGGTGAGATGCAGTGGCCCTAGAAGATGCATCAGTGCATCATAACTACATTATATAGTATGGTGAGATGCAGTGGCCCCAGAAGATGCATAATCTGCATCATAACTACATTATATATTGTGGTGACATGCAGCAGTCCTAGAAGATGCATCAGCTGCATCATTACCTAGAAGATGCATCAGCTGCATCATAACTACATTATATATTGTGGTGACATGCAACAGTCCTAGAAGATGCATCAGTACATCAGCTGCATCATAACTACATTACATAGAGCGGTGAGCTGCAGTGGCCCTAGAAGATGCATCAGTTGTACTATAACTACATTATATAGTGCGCTGAGATGCAGTGGCCCTAGAACATGCATCAGCAGATCAGCTGCATCATAACTACATTATTTAGAGTGGTGAGATGCAAGAGCCCTAGACGATGCACCAGTACAACAGCTGCATCATAACTATATTATATAGAATGGTGAGATGCAGCAGCCCTAGAAGATGCATCAGCAAATCAGCTGCATCATAACTACATTATATATTGTGGTGACATGCAGCAGTCCTAGAAGATGCATCAGCTGCATCATTACTACATTATATAGTGTGGTGAGATGCATCAGCCCTAGAAGATGCATCAGCTGCATCATAACTACATTATATATTGTGGTGACATGCAGCAGTCCTAGAAGATGCTTCAGTACATCAGCTGCATCATAACTACATTATATAGTGCGGTGAGATGCAGTGGCCCTAGAAAATGCATCAGTTGTACTATAACTACATTCTATAGTGTGGTGAGATGCAGTGGCCCTAGAACATGCATCAGCAGATCAGCTGCATCATAACTTGGGGGAAGGGAAGCTACCTTGCTTACCAGTGGGAGGTGGATTGCATTGAGCTTTGTTTTTTTTTTTTTTTGGTTTCAGCCAGTAAGTAGTAGTTAGTTTATTTGTTGGAGTTTCTCCAGTTTTTTTTCCAGGCCCTGGTATTGGTATAAAACTTTTTCAGCTTCAGACTCCAGCCACAGACTCCAGTAGGGCCAGCAGGCTGAAGAGGCTGCAGAGAGCTGAACTTTTATATTTTTTCTTGTTTGCTTTTTTTTTTTTGTTGCTTTCACATCTGATTACCTAGCAACTGTTGTTTTTTTGACTGTTCTGTTACATTGAAGCTGCTTTTTACTATTTTTAACTTAATGTTGCACTTGGAACTGTTGTTTGTTACTATTTGACTGTATTTGTAGCAAATTCTTTGTGTTTGCTGTAGTAAGCTCATAGCATTTTGATAAAAATGTTTGTTGCTGTACCTGTTTAAAAAAAAAAAAAAAAAAATAAACGCGCTAAGCAGCGTGCTAGCCGATTTAGAGCGATTTAGCGCTGGAGCCACCACTGTTGCACACTAGAGCAGTGCGGTTAAGCAGGGTTTAAACTGTACCTCGGCTAAAGAAAGTCCACCTTCAAATTTTCCCTAAAACTACTGCCTCTATACTAATCAAACTACTCCTGAAACTAAATAAAATAACTATAACTAAAGATCAACCTTACTTGACCCAAGTAGATTATTCTATCTATAAAACCTACAGTACTATCTCCTTATACAGCACTTATGATTAGATAGGCACTCCAAAGATAGAACCCCCTTTCCCCAACCCCCCCACCCCCCATTTTTTCCCTTTTTCGTCTTTTTTAAAGTTTTGTAAAGGATCAGTTGCTAGTTGAGGGATCAGTTGCTAGTGTCCTCCTCTGCTCTGGGGTGAGCTCAGGAAATTGGAGGGGGAAATTCAATGGCTCCCTTTACTCCTCAACAAAAACACACCTAACCCAAAACACAAAAATAACAACAGAAATAAATGCGAGAGCTCTCTAACTCTGGGCTGCAAAGGACCATAGGGGACTCAAGGTTACCACACACACAAAGGAGACCACACTCTACAGATACACTATACAACCTCAAATCATACACATAAACACACACATAAACACACCACAACACATACAAAAAACATACTGCAAAAAGCAGGGCCAATTCAGAAAAACAAGCAGCCACCAAAACAGACACAACCAAAACCCAACACATAGACCTCACAGTCAGAGTGTCAAACAGTCACAGCCAGTGTCAAACAGTCACAACAGTCACAGCCCTACACAAAACACAACAGACCACACACTAGTCAGCACAACCTCAAGACACGACACTGATGTCCCGGCCACAGAGTGTTGTAAGGAGATGGCCGTCACAACCTGCCTGGCACTCCAGGTCTCTCAATGGCATATACACTCAGCAATCTCAGTCTCTCAACACATTAGCGAATATTGACCAGTCATTGTCCACGCTGGTACATTAAAGGACGACATGCACTCATTAGCCAGGGAGAAACGACCATTGAGGAGCTGATTGATTATGACCCCCAGGAATGACCTGACCTTTGAGCACATCCCACCTTCACCATCCATGACTGGGCAATGATGATAGTAGACAGATCATTTAAAAGAATGGTGTAAACACTGGGGAAATCATTGAATAGCCACCAATTGCTGTCTGCCCGGGATCTGATGCTGTCACCCTGAGGGGACGCTGGGGCGATCTGCACCCTGTCACCCCTGGGATTGGGATCATGGCAAAGGCTCTCTGCCACACCCCAAGGCTCAAATTTTAAAGGCACCCCAAATTCTAAAACCTCAAAACCTAAAACTTAAAAAACAAAGCTCAAAAATCTCTATGGTACTCACCAGATGCTGTTCTCTCAAAAAAACAAACAATGAGGCTCCCGAGGCAGTTCTGAGAACATCGAACATCCTGCTGTGTGCTGTGATGTTCCTCAGGCTCCTAGGAGAACCAAGCAAGGAAGCGCTTTCAGGTTCATATCATCAACGCCCCACGATCAAAGGAGGGGGCTGGCAGCGAGGATCAAGGACACTTCACTGGGCGAAGACTGCTGGCAAAGACTGGTGGCAGGGAGGCGACCATTGGGGAGACCATCCAGGTGCAATTAGACTCAGGCAAGACTGCTAAATTAAGGGTCAAATTTTCAAACACAGGGTGCACTCACTCACTTCCTTCAAACAGCTCTCATAGAACTAGGCAAACTAAATGTATCAACAAATCACACTGCTACATCTCAATTGTCCTTACTCCTAATATAGACTGAACTGGGACCAAGCCCACACACTTAAGCTAGCCCAAAAAAGTTCAGGAAAAATGGAACCTCAAATGCCATGGACACCCCTCCCACCATCCCACCAACAGAGATATCACTCTTGATCACTCACACACACACATGGGAGCAATAATTCCAGTAACCGAAGTACAAGGAGCATCACAGATCACGACTAATCTGGATCTCAGCCTTCCCCCCCCCCATCCACTAAAAGAAATACCCAAAAAAGAAAAAGAAAAAGCTAAAAGCTAGCTTCTAAGAACTAGTGTGGTCTCCAAGACTTAAACCAAGCCCAGAGAAAACAATACTTCAAGAAAACAATACCTGGCACACTATTCTAGTGCCTTCTCCCAGCACAGCACCCCAAAGCAAAAAAAAGCAAAACAAAGACCAAAATTAAAAAAGACTTTGTACTCAAAGGTGGGCGCTAGTCATGGTGGAACAAAGAGCCAAACAAAAAGGACAACAAAAGGAGGAAGCTAATACAAAAAAGAGAGGCAAAGAAATCGGTAAGAGACTTCCTTGGAAAACTAGAAGTAAAAACTAAAAAGTCCTCAAGCTAATTTCCTGAGCAAAAAATTGCTAAGAAAAAATAAAGCTAAATAACAAAAAAGAGGCTCATAAGGCCTAAACTTATAAATTAGAAAAATAGGAGGAAACATAGAACTAGTTCAGAACCCAAGTGAAATGACTGATCCCCAAATCCATCAGAACTATACCAACATAGTGGGTGATGCAAACTCTCCCCTCCTCAGAACCCAAAATCTCTAACATCGCGTGCAGCCCCCAAACATCCCCAAAAACCATGAGTAGAATCAAGTTCTCCAGCATCCCCCTCCAAAGCAATGTATGGCATCCATGGGACCCGAAGGAAAACCCCGCTGTGTGCAGATGAGAGACAAGCTGGAATTAAAAAGGACAGCTGTTTATAGCTGTTTAAGGGTGTCTGGATCATGTGTGGAACTCCAGACTGCAGAAAGGCGCAACTGTCACAGAACTTGACAGCCCATTAGCCATTTGCTTACCTTAAATCACCGCCCATTAGCTTGACACATAAACTCTTGTTTCCAACAAAGACATAGGGACCTCTCAGATCATAATCACATAGGCTTAAATTTTGCTTTGGATCCATGCCTCATTGAATTGGTTGATCGTTTTCAACCTCATTGCCTTTTTGGTTTGGTTTTTGAACAGTCAACAGAGCCCAGCTACGGGAAAAGGAAAGCCATACAATACAGCAATGGTGCGGCTTGGGTAACTCCTATCAGCAATACCCCACTCGGGTAGCATTGAAGGATCAGCTTAAGTAACTGGCCATTGTACACAAGAAAATGATAGGACTGGCTAGTGGAGGGCGGACAACCCAAGCCTTCAGAGCTGCAAGTGGTGTCCCCCAGATAGTCACAAGTGGTGGCCCACCACTCTCAGTCCTGGTGGAGGGTGTTTGGCATGGCATCCACAGGAGGGTTATGAGCGGACAAAGTTTGCAGATGACTGCAAACTAGGTGACTAGAAAACAAACTAACATAGAATACACATAGACACATCTGTTAAATGGGACCTTCAGGCACAGTTTGTGGATAACTGGTAACTGAAGCCAGTATAGCAAAAAATGTTAAATGCCAAAACCATCATATACACAGTTTGGAAAAACAAGGTTACCCCTAGCACAAAAACAGGTCAATCCACTCAGAGCACAGAAAGTTATCAGACCCCTGAGGAGGTTCAGTGCCTAGTCTGTGTCATGATTCTCATGTAAGCAAAGTAGTTAGGGAGTCCCTTCTACATTGCCCACCTTATCATGTAGAAGAGGGAGGTCATAGTCTCCAGGAGGTCATAGTCCATCAGACCAATGATTGAGTACAATGAATCATTCGAGGTACCCATGCCCCGTATCTCTGTATCTGACCCGGAAGACTGGAGATCATCAGAGTTCAAAGGAAAAAAAGTTAAATCAGGAAGAAGGGTCTCGTGTCTGCTGCCAAGGAACCCCGACTATTAGTGAGCCACCTCTTTGCTCAGAGAGGTGACCTTTGCCTAACATACAAGGCCATGTCAACCTAGATTTGATGAATATGTTTCACCATCAAAAATCTAAGATCCATCAGAGCCACACAGAGCCACAAGGGACAAAGAGCAAACCGATATTGGGTTATACTAGTGTGGATGTTCAATAGATTCACAGCCCCTATATGGGGACTGAAAAGAAAATCCCCGGCGGAGCATATGTGAGGCACTTGTTTGGGAGGGCCTGTCTGGATATAACTACATTATTTAGAGTGGTGAGATGCAAGAGCCCTAGACGATGCGCCAGTACAACAGCTGCATCATAACTATATTATATAGAGTGGTGAGATGCAGCAGCCCCAGAAGATGCATCAGCTGTATCAGGTGCATCATAACTACATTATACAGTGTGGTGAGATGAAGCAACCATAGATGATGCATCAGTGCATCAGTTGCATTATAACTACATTATACAGTGTGGTGAGATGAAGCAACCCTAGATGATGCATCAGTGCATCAGTTGCATTATAACTACATTATACAGTGTGGTGAGATGAAGCAGCCCCAGAAGATGCATCAGCTGTATCAGGTGCATCATAACTACATTATACAGTGTGGTGAGATGAAGCAACCCTAGATGATGCATCAGTGCATCAGTTGCATTATAACTACATTATATAGTGTGGTGAGATGCAGCAGCTCCAGAAGATGCATCAGCTGTATCAGGTGCATCATAACTACATTATACAGTGTGGTGAGATGAAGCAACCCTAGATGATGCATCAGTGCATCAGTTGCATTATAACTACATTATATAGTGTGGTGAGATGCAGTGGCCCTAGAAGATGCATAATCTGCATCATAACTATATTATATAGTGTGGTGACACGCAGCAGCCCTAGAAGATGCATCAGTGCATCAGATGCATCATAACTACATTATATACAGAGGTGAGCCACCTGGGAAGTAGAACTGAGCAAGAAGGAGCTGCAATCTTTATTTTCTGACTCAGGCAAGTCAGACAATACTCCCCCTAGTTGACGCAATAGAGCCAGGACATATCTAGCCATATCTGGCTAGTAATTAATGGCCTATAAGCCAGGGTAGCAGAAGTATATACTTTTCCCCTAGTCTGTCCATAGCACAGTTGCCATTGTCAGAGGGAAGAGACTTTGAAGAGGATAAAACCTTGAAGGCTCATCAGTGGACACAGACACTACTGTAGGGTCAGGAGATGGGCACTTATATAAATATTAAAGACCCCTGGGTGCCTTGTAAAAGCAATCTGGCTTTTTACAAGCCAGAGGCAGGCAGTCAGGGGGGTGGGAGGCAGCAGTAAATGTATACAGCATGGCCGCTAACACTGGTGGAACAGCAGAAGGCCTGGCTGAGTCCATCTGCAAACCTCCTAGTATCTCTTCTGTACCTCAGATACTTGAGAACAGTCCCCTTAAAGTTCCATCAGACAGACTACTGTCTCCTCAAAGGATAGTTCCTCAAAGGGAGAGTCAAGAGGTAAGGACTTGTCTTCTTCAGACCCTAGCTCCGAAAGAAAATGAATTTTCAAAGAATAACCAAAGAATTCCTCACCAGAATCCAACTTCCCTGCCAAGATTTAAGAAAGGTACCAGGCATCTTTTCCCTGACTAGGATTTAGAGAATCCCCTATGCTCTTCAGATATGATCAGCCATAGTTAGAATACACAACCGCAGTGGACGCATGAGAGATAGGTTCCATGTCAGCCTCTGATACTGTACCAACATAAGGAAATGGTGTCAGCACCTGACAGTCCTCAGAGTCTACATACATCCTGAAAGAGACATCAGATGTAGTCTGTATAGCAGCAGATTCAGTGCAGGTTTTCTTTGCTTTTTTCTTGAAAGACAGCTGAACCTCAGGGTGGGTGGATTCAGCCATGGTACCCCTTGGTTCAGTAGCTGTAAGAGCTGATTCTGCAGATAAATGGATAAGGATAACAAGCGGCTATGGAGAGCTTTAGGTACAAAAGCTTGAGAGACAGCACATTGGGTATGGTTGTGCATAACACCTAAACAGAAAAGGTGCTTCTCAAGCCTGTTCTTATGGGGAATCTGCCTCTCACACTCACATTTCCCCTCCCTGGGGGGGACATGAGCTGAAATATAACAAGGAAAAAAAAAAAAGAAAAGAAGAAACCACAGTGAGGCACTTATTTGTAAGAGGCTCAGTAGGAACCAGCTCAGTGAATGACATACAGACAAAGTTCTCAATAGGCACTTGGACTGGTACCAATAAAGTTCTGAGGATTGTGTGTCCATATGTCCCCCTTTATACCCCATGCTTGTAGAAGAGCCTACAATTGACATACGATGCTGAGGTGATGTAAAGGCTTGGTATACTGGCCAGACATTACGCTATTCCCAGCAGGATATCCCAAGAGTAAAGAATACTTTAACATTGATAAGGACGGGTATCATATGATTCACATTGAACAGTAGGCAGAAGTCAAATATCAGTGCAGTTATGTTCTTCATTAAGGAAGCTCTAAGATGAGATATTTCAATAGCTTGTATGGTGCATGTTTTTGACTTATTATAATCAGTCAATTTTGACACCTAGACAAATCATTAGGATGATCCTTGAAAACTCCAGTAAGCATCACAATGGTTTAAGGAGTGAGATACTATCTCACTGGTGTTTCTGTGTGTGGGAGGGGGGTAGATAGAGGTATTGACTGCAATTTTAAAAGGAAGTGGTCAGCATTTTATTCTGAATGAATAGTTTTAATAGAAAGGTAGGCAAGAGAAAAGTAGCTCATGTTGTTACAGAAAGCTAGTCTGCTTTTAGAAGAGGGTAGTGATGACTTCTGCAATTGAGAGGGTTATAAAATGGCAGTTACTGTTGGTAATGGATTATAGTGGTTTTGTATTACTGGATAAGTTTAGCGTAATAACAGACAGAGTTCCTTTTCCTACTTATGATTGCTTCTTCCTCTACATCCCAGTATGAATCGTTATTCTGTGGTGATATTTCACCCTGTTAGTGTACCTGTAAGCCATCTCGTATGACTACCTCTTGTCCACCCTATCTTTCACTGCTGCTATTTATCCCTTGCTGTCTTCTCCTTTCCAGGGATTTCACATCCCCAGTTGAATTGCACTGAACTGAATTTAAGCTGCCATGTTTTAGATTATTTTGGTCTTAGCAACTCCCTAACAAATACTTCATATAATTACTGCAGTATTAATGAGTATTTTATTTAGTAAGGCACACTTGCTCATGATACTTTCTTGTATTTGAAATGTAGTTTACAATGCAACGGACTATCAAAGCAAGCAGGCAAAGGAGGAAGTGTGAAGGTTGGTATGTAAAACAGACTCTATATAAATGCTAACTTCTTTTGATGTTCTTTTTTTTTCTTTAAATAATTTTTTTTATTTTCCAAATAATATAATGTTTAACAATACAATCATCAATAAACATGTATTATAAATCTTTATATACACTATGTACAACGGACCTGAACAAAAGAGGGAAAAATAATAAAATATATGAAATTAGTAGCAAAAATGTATGATATTCAATTAATAAAGTATAAAGTTACACATTCATTATTTAGGATTCATTTTTAATGCCTCAATAAGAAACTTTTGATATTCTGTCACAAGCAAATGCAGATATTGATAAAGGAAGCTATACAAGCATTCTTATGGAGTTAAATGCTAGTGAGTTTATTACAGATAATTAGATGTAATCCCAGCAGTTTTTCCCTTTCTCTGTCCTTCATTAAATTTGACAGTAAAATAAAGTATTTGTTTCTCTTCATATTGATGTATATGCAATCCAGTCCCCATACAGATGTACAATAACATTATAAAACCTTTGGTCTCTTCCACACAGGGCATCACAGATGAAATAAAAAGGTATGTAGCTACAATGATCTCTTTCTGTTTTTGTTTCAAACCCTGCCCATTGTAAGTGAAGTAAGTTACAATGTTTCCATTCTTTTACTCAGCATCATGAAAAGACTAGAAGAAGAAGAAAAACAAAACAAAACGAGGAAAGGTGTATTTAATGCTGAACTGGTTTCTGGCAGCCTATGTTTTGCGGTATACAAAGCCCCCCTGCAATATAGAATTTGGAAAGAAATGAGGTCTGTCATCAACCCAGGTAAGAAACAAATCACTTCAGCTACCAACATGTACGATAAAGAAAAAGAACAACCACAGCGTTTATTGAAATCACACTGATGTCTCGGCAATACTGCCTTCAAGGAGTAAATTAATTCTCTCATACCCCTGCCTATAAATACACATCTTAATAAACACACCCCTTTCTAAATTGCACTTAATTAAACAATTAGACAGTAAAAACGCAATCAAGGAATAAAAAATGTCCAATTACATTCTTGGTTAAACCCACATGGAAACAAAGTATTGAATTTTAAAATGTACAAAGATTCTTTATACAAAAGCATGTATTTGATATCATCAATAATATATTTTGAACATTCAATTTTTTTCTAAAACAGTAGCTTGTAACCCTGTCATATCTCAAATCACTGTCATCTACAGATAATTTAATGTGTCTGTCTGTGTGTATAGCAAGGAGGGCCTTATCCCTAAAGGTGAAGATATTAACACCTACATATAATTTTTTACTATTCCATTTTATCTATTAGTGTTTCTTTACCAGGAAAGTCTAACTGGATAAATGGACCCATTTTAGCATGTCTGTGTAGAACAGGCTAAGGCGGAAATATAAAAGTTTGTCCAACAAAATGTGAGCCATCAAGCAGAAGGTGAGTCTGCTTACCATAGGATCATAGGAAGTTACTAGACTATTGGCTCTGAGGCCCTTATAATCCTAGCCAAGAGTTTAGCCCATGTTTGGACAAGTCAGCACCCAAAGCCCCTGTCCAGCAGGTACACAGGTGGAATCCCAGGGGTGTATTTTCTGTTTCCCATCCAGTTATCCAGGTGGCGTTTGAAAATGGATAGTGAGGTACTCTGCTTGATATAGAGAGGGAGTCTATTCCACAGATGGGGGAGTCTCTGGGACACAAATCTGTCCTGCCAACAAGTCGTATTGATGTCACAGACCATGTTGAGGTCACGCATACAAGTTACTCGAGTAGAGCTTGACTTGCAGATATGCAGCAGTCCCATCAAGGCAGGGTCTGAGATTGCTTTGTATGCCAGACAGAGGTCACCTCTGACGAGTCTGTATGAAACTGAGTTGAGGGACAGGGCTTTTAGCCTATCTGTGTAGGGCAGATGTTGAAGCCCTGGATTATTCTGGTGGGAAACCTCTGTGGTTTCTCCAACTACTGCATGTGTTTTGCGAGTTACATGCCAAAGGGGGCATTGTACTCAATAATTGGCCTTATAAGGGAAGAATACAGGGATGTTATGACCCCCTTGTCCCTGGATGACATACCCTTACTTATGAGGTGCACCATATAGAAAGCTTTCCATACAATGGAAGCAACATGGTGGTCAAAATTCACGTCACTATCAACCTGGGTGCCTGAATCCCTCATGACGGATTGTGTGCTTAGGACATTGTTATTAATGTGATAATATGTGGGGACATCACTCTCCCCAAAGGGGATGATGATGCATTTTTTGACATTCAGCTTGAGGCCATGTTTCTGGCACCAGTCATTTGTCTGAGTGAGACCCTCTTACAGGATATCCACATCACTTGGGGAATTGATGACCACACCCAGCTTGCAGTCATCTGTGAACTTGGTCAGCCGTAGCCCACCGGTTTTGGCCTGCACCTCAGAGAAGAATATCCTGAATAACAGAGGTGCCAAGACTGATCCCTAGGGTATGCCACTCATTACTGGTCTACTGCTTGAGGTGGCTTCCCCTATTTTGATTAGGTGGGTTTTATCAGTGAGCCAGTTTGCTACCCATCTGATAACATATGGATTGATACCTAGTTGAGAGAGTTTACCTGCTATGCCCGAGTGGGGAATAGTGTTGAAGGCCTTGGCCAGGTCAAGGTAGGCAGTGCACACCATCTTCCCCTCAGCCATGGCTTTGATGACTGTCTCAAAGAAGTTTACCAGACTTAACAGACATGACTTCCCCATTGACAAAGCCAAACTGTGTGGGGTCGAGTGATGGGAGGTTACCAATGTCCTTGTTAATGAGGTCCATGATAATCCATTCTATAGTCTTGCAGATCAGGATAGTTAGGTTGATTGGTCTATAAGTTCCTGGATCAATGGAAGGTCCACCTTTGTGCATAGAGATGACAGTGGCTGTCCTCAACTCAGCTGGGACATAGCCGATACTCAGGCTTTGTTTGAATATGGTCCCCTAATGGTGCTGCAAGTTCATGCCTGAGTTAATGTAGGATGCAGCCTGGGATTTATCCATTCCCATGGAGGCTGTATTTTTTACATTTGAGAGGGCAGTGATGACCTGTTCCCTAGAGATAAGGGGAGGGGACAGGTATTGGGGATGTCTTGATTTACTAATGGGGGACAGAGCAGTGAACTTTTTACTGAATCTGTCAGCCAATCGATTGACTGTATCTAAAGTATTTGTGCATGTGGTGTCCTTGACCACCAGTTCTGAACAGATCTGGGTGGTTCCTTTGAGAATGTTGACATATGTGAAGAAGGTGCGAAGCCAGATAAATTTTTAGCGCTTTCTTTCACTTTATTGTCAACGTGAACTTCCTCAGAAAACCAGGATGCCTCCCAACATCCTGGTTTTATAGACAAAAACAGGAAATGATGTATAACCCGAATGACAATGTTGAACATTTTTGAAATATTATTGAAAGTGATAATTCTGTTATAGGAGTTATCATTAAGTGAATGTTTATAAATCTGAATAGTTGTGTCACTTGCAGCAGGTTTATACATTTTTTACATTTTTTCATTTCGTCTATTTTATTGGTTATAGATGATAAAAAGATGTTTGAATTTGAACATAAGTGGGAGTGTTCGATTCATTGTGGGAGACATTGGGTGATTCCTGTCCATTTTTACAGAAGACATCAGTGGAAATGTTCCATGGGGTCACCTTCCGTCACCATTTTGATTGTTAGTAACACCTTTCACATTGACATCAACCAACTATGGTTCAAACATGTACGATGTATTAATAGGTTGAGCTGTAATTCATTTTATTTCAGTCAACAGAGTTATATATTTTTTAGTAATGGACACTGGTTCACAATTGTTCATTTTAAATGTTTCGACATTTGGTTAGCATAGATTGATTTTCAATCAAATGCTAAGATCATTTTAGAAATGTTACATTAGATTACATATTTTTTAAAAAAACTTCATATTACATGTATAAAAAATTGTTTAAAAAATGTTCAACATTGTCATTCGGGTTATACATCATTTCCTGTTTTTGTCTATAAAACCAGGATGTTGGGAGGCATCCTGGTTTTCTGAGGAAGTTCACGTTGACAATAAAGTGAAAGAAAGCGCTAAAAATTTATCTGGCTTCGCAGCTTCTTTCTATTTTCTTTACAGTCGCTAACTTTTTGGTTGTTTTAAAGTTCAGTTCGGGGTTCCGAAAGTGAGTTTTCATATGTGAAGAAGGCTTTATAATTGTCTCTAGTAAATGTGGCCAATTTGGACTCAAAGTTGGCTTTAGAGGATTTCACTAGTGCTCTTATCTGCTTAATCAGGCTAAGGAGAGACTGCTTCCAATTGGGCACCTGCTCCTTTTAGGTCCTGGACAGCAATTTCTTTTCCTTTTGTTATATAGTTTATGTATTGCAAATGTCTACCAGACAGGTTTACTCTTCCTTGCGGAGGATGATTTTATCCTGTCAGGTATTCCTGATTCCATGCATCTATGTAAGTGCTCATATAGTATTTTGGTGTAGATTTGGACATTGGTGCCATTTCCATCATGGGGGAGGGGGCTGCAAAGCTGTTTATACCATCCCTCAGCAGGTTGTAATCAGCTTTTGATAAGTTTTTTTGGTTGACCCTAGCTAGAGGGGGGTCAGGGGAGATGCTGACTATGAAAGTGACCACTTTATAGTCCAAGCTTACCATTCTTGTGATAATAACACACGTGGAGACACATTGCCAGGAAAACCTTTTCCATTGCTCTGAAGGAAAATGCTTGCGAGACATAGAAAATCAAAGTAGTTAACTCTAAGAATCAGACGTACCTTGGAATTGAACCAGCGTCTGTACTGGGGAGATGGAAACGAACAGGAAGAAGACTAGCAGCACAGACATTAGTGAATGATTGTGAGGATGCAAAGCATCCATCACATTTACGAAATACTGCTGAATAAGAAAAAGGGGAAAGCTTGAACGTTTTTTGACTCTCTTTAACTTTTGTTGAACCGAAAGACATTTGCCTCACTTCATATCATTAATGTTTGGAAGTACATTGAGGACAGGGGAGAAGGAAAGAAAAAGGTTACTGTAAATAACACAATTTCTGTTCTTAACAGTATTTCTATGAAACGTTTCATGATTAAATTGCATGTTTTATAAAAAATCATTTTTAATTGATCTTGTATGTTATAAAGATACTAAACACATGCCTTTTTTCTTTCTGCTTTTTTAATACTAAGAAATGTATGCATTACAATGCAAAAAGAGAAAAAAGGCTAGACAAATGCATGTTTAAGTTAATAGGCTGTAATCTTGTGTTGTTATTGGGGTGTGGTGTAAAACTGTACAGGTAATTACTTATGTAGATCTGATATATTTTCTCTTACTTTTGCATAGGTGAATGGCTGGATTAAGACACTTAGCTTAATCTAATAAAACAATATAAGTGGAAACAAGTAAATAGGAGAACACTGAATATAATGAATGAAAAGTTTTCCTTTAGCAAAAATGTTTCATCTTGTCATTAGAAGCCTACACCATAGGACCACATTTTTTTCTCTTATGTTTTCCTGGAGACAAGCTGATTATAATGCAATAAAAAGAGACAAAACACTGTTACTTCAAGGCTAAAAATGCATGTTGATTGGAAGCATGCAAGTTGTTTTCCGCATCTGGGAAGAGAATAAAGATAAAAGAAGAAAGACACCAATTAGTGTAAGTAGAAGCACAGGCAATAATGTGCCTTAGCATGGAAATCCTCAACTGTATGTTAATTAAGGCATCTGTTTGTAGTTGTATGGGACAGTTGTTTCTATTAGGGAGTTTCATATATTTATATGTTCACAACAGATTACTAGACTAATGACTTAAGACCCCTTACAAGCGTAGCCATTATTATCCAAATTTTGCCCAGTGTTCGATCCCCAAGGGCTAGAGGATGGCTTAGGTTTGTTCATAGTTCTAGGTTCATAGGTTGGTACTAGGGCCTATACAAGCCTAGCCATAACAACCCCCTGGATATTACTTTCCACAATATTTACTTCCCTGGACCCCTGTCTAGCAGGATGACTGACGTGATCACCGGGGTGAATTTCCTATCTCCCAATCCAATCGTCAAGGTTCCTTTTGAAGAGGGCCAAAAAGGTACTCTGCTTGACATGTATGGGCAGTCTATTCCAGAGTCTGGGGAGTCTGTGGGTCAGGAACCCATCCCTCCAGCATGTTTTGTTCATTGTAATGACAAGGTTTAGATCCCTGGAGCATGTGGCTCTGGGGGATTGGGATTTCTTTAAGTGGAGCATGTCCAACAGCTCAGGGTTTGACATGGCCTTGTATGTTAAGCAGAGATCGCCTGTGAGTAGACGATATGTGACAGAGTATAGCTGGAGTTTTTTTAGACAGTCAGCATAGGGCATCTGCTTTAGGCATGTGAATCTTTTAGTGAGGTATTTTTGCGACCTTTCCAGCTGTTTCAGATGTCTTGTGAGGTACATACCAAATGAAGCATTGTACTCTATAATGAGTCTAAGGAGGGATGACTACAGTGGGACAATGACCTCCTTTTTTCTCGATGAAAAGCCCTTAGTAATGAGGTGTGCCACATAGAAGGATTTCCTGACTGTTGTGGCAATGTGGTTATCGAAGGTGAGACCACTGTTCACCTGTGTCCCTAAGTCTCTCATCACACTTTCAGTGTTTTGTGTAATGCAACCTATGTGGTAATTCATGGGTGCATGCTTTTTCCTAAAGGGGATAACTATACATTTTATGGCATTGAGCTTGAGCCCATGTCTCTGGCACCAAGCATCTGTTTCTTTAAGGCCCTTTTGTAGAATATCCACATCATTTGGGGATTCAGTAATGGCTCCCAGTTTGCAGTCATCTGCAAATTTGTTAGCCAGAGTCCCTTAGTCTTGGCCTATACTTCAGAGAAGTAGATTACAAACAAGAGCGGCCCCAGGACTGAACCCTGAGGTACTCCACTTGTCACTTGCCTTGAGCTGGATTTGGAGTCGACTATTTTTACAGTGTGGTTTCTCTTAGTAAGCCAGTTGGCAACTCATCGAGTGACGTAGGGATTAATGCCCAGCTTAGTAAGTTTATCTGTGATTCCAGAATGAGGGATGGTGTCAAAGGCCTTGGCAAGGTCCAGATAGGCAGTGTGGACTGCCTTACCCTCGTCCACAGCTCTGGAGACTGATTTAAAGAAGTCAGTCAGGTTCAGGAGACAAGATTAGCCCTTCACGAACCCAAACTGGGTGGGGTTTGAAGGTTGCCATTGTCTTTGTTTATATGTTCCATGATAATGCATTCCATAGCCTTGCAGATCAAGCTCATCAGGCTGATGGGATGGTAGTTCTCAGGATCCAAGGTGGACCCCCCTTGTGGAGTGGGATAACTGTAGCTGTACACCACTCAGTGGGCACAAAGCCTGAGGTTAGGCTATGATTAAACATGACACTTAGGTGAGGTGCCAGTTCACTTTGTAGTTTATGTAGTACACAGCCCAGATTGTCGTCTGGTCCCATGGATGCTGTATTGTTAGCTTTGGAGAATGCAGTTTTTACCTGTGTGGCCATGATTACCAGAACTTGGCAATCTTTTGGTATTGAGATGGGCCCTTTAGGGGGTGAGAGGGGGGTGAAGTTGGCACTGAATCGATCTGCTGGGATATTGACAATATTATTGGGATCAGTATATTTAATGCTGTTCTGTTGTAGCCCCGAGCAGATCTGAGCATTGACATAACTATAGAATGCCTTGTGGTTGTCTTTAGAATCTTTGGCAATTTTATTTTCATAACTAGCTTTGGAGGATTTTATGAGGGAGTTTTTTGCAACCTGAGATTTTCCTCTTTTCTGCAACAGTTTCTTCTTTCTGTTGTAAAGTTTGTTTATGGCAGGGGACCACCAGATTGGCTTCTTTTTTTTTGGAGGAGTGTCTTGGTTCTGTTTGGGATGGCACGATTCATGCACGAGAGGATATGCTCATACAGTGCCTTAGTGTAGGATTCAGCAGTCAAACTTTCATTCCCATCTGCATGGGTGTCATGAAGTTTGTCACTTCTGACTTGAGTAGCATGTAGTTGGCATTGGAGAAGTTTTTTACGGAGGTGCCCTTACTGAGGGGTGGGGGTGTGATGTGGATGTCATGGGTGATTAGCTTGTGGTCAGACCTGACCAATGAGGGGGTGACCACTGGTGTGGAGCATCAATCTCCCATGTTGGTAATGACCAGGTCTAGGATATTGGAGTCCCTGGTGGGAATATGGATTAGTTGATCCACGGCATTGGAATTTATGAATTCCAAGAACTGTTGGGCAAAGGTGTTGGTACCCAAGTAGATTTCCCAGTTAATGACAGGGTAGTTGAAATCACCAAGTATTAGGGTCTTTGGTTGTATTTTAATATTTTCCAGGATATTTAGAAAGGTGTAGTGAGAATCTTGGAGCATGGTGGAGGATCTGCAGCAAGCTACAATTTTGATTGCACTCTTACCTAGTGTTAGTTGCACTTGGAGAATTTCAGAAGCATTGTGTTGGTCAACTAGCCTGGAGGTGAGAATATCCTTGGTGAATATGGACACTCCTCCACCTTTAGTGTTTCAGTCCTTGTTTGGTGGCCAAAAAGTGTGTTAAGAGTTGTAGCCTGGTATTGCAGGAGCTCTCTGAAGCCTTGTAACAGGTCTCAGTTACTGCACAGATATTGATGTTCTCCATTTTTAGGAGTGCTTCAAGAGAGTGCATTTTGAGGTTTAGACTTCTAGCATTGAGTAGCATTACCTTCAGATTTTGTATGCTTGTATCTGTTATGGTGGTGATTCTGTCCTTTGAAACATGCCTAAAAAAGACACTATAGAGGTGGTAAGAGCCTTAGCCAGTAACCTGCATACCAGGGGCAACAGATGCAGACCATCTCTTGCGAAGCATCATGGTTTGTCGAGCATGTCAGCCCAGGCAGACAGATACTGGATCCCCTTTGAATGACACCAGAAGCTTAACCAATTGTTGAAGTCAATCATTTTGTCCATATACTGTGGTATCATTCTGGGTGAAGTCAGGATGCTACTCAGGGCTAGGGTCATACCTGCCTGGGTTACATGATCCAAGAGCTCTTCCATGTCTCTTTTCATCTAGTCCAAGGAGGTACATCATAAGTGATTCACTACAACATGGACAATAACAGAGTCGTATTTGTACTTGTTGCGGAGTGACTTGACTGCATGCGTTATGTGGCAGATCCTGGCACCTGACAGGCAGCTGACTGTAATTTTCTCCTTGTTCAGCCTTGTGAGTGGGACATCAGTGTGCCTGACTATTGAGTCGCCTATGACTAAAGTGTTGGATATGTTGTCTTGCCTTAGGGGCTGTTTTGGGTGGCACACTGGTGTTGTGAGCTATGTGTCACTTTGGTTGTGACTGGTGTTCGTTTGCATTTCAGCTTCAGAGGTCCTTGTTACCTGGGCAGGTTAAAGTTAAGGGCCTCCACCTATGTGGGCTTAGTGTTGCTATGTGTGGGTGTTGATGATATGGGTTTTGAAGGGCTATGTGTTGCTTGAGGTGTAGTGCAGGTGGTAACCTACTCCTCTTGAGTGTCTAGTACAATCTTGGCTGGAGAGAGCTTTGCTTCCAGTTTGGCTATGTAAGTGCATCCCTCACAGGTTGTAGTGTTGGGTTGTAGAAGGAGAGGGTTGTCTGTGTACATGAGGCAATTGCTGCATTGCCCCAGTATGCCCAGATTCACCAGGTGGACAGGAGAAATCACCGGAAGCTGTCCCTTGGACTTGCCTGGTTAGGTGCTTCCTTGTATAGTACAAGAGTTATTTTCCCTTACATTTTGGCAAGGTACTTGCAATTGTAGGTTGACAAATGTCTATGACTATTTTTTCATTATTACCAAGGAGAGATGAGTGCTTGTAACAAATTATCCTAGTACTTTTTAGTGAGTTTTAGAGCAAGTGCTAGTCTCAGGGATACAGATTTTAGTGCTACTGCTAATAAATTAGCTAGTTCTAATGGAGAATTTGAAGAGCAGACTTTCTGGCACTGGGAATAGTTTAACCATAGTACTTATGCCAGAAAGTTGAAAGCGATAGAAATCAGCCCAAAATGGCCAATAAAATCACAATTTCAGAGCTGAAACCACTCTTCTAGTGTTAGACAGGCAGTGCAATGTTCCTGCTCCCACTGGTAAGCAGTTGGACTTCCCTCTACCACAGCAAGGTCTGGATAGCTCTGAGCACTGAAACTAAAGTCCTGAAACCAGCAAAGCCTGCTAACTGGACTATTCTAGTTAGGAAAGGTGGGAAAAGAGCAAACAAGATAGATTTTCTTTTTGGTTAAATCAGGCTAAACAATGCAGTTATACAGTAAATAAGCACAGAAAAGGCTAATGAGTGTATAGCCCAAAACAGTAAACTCAATTATAACTTTGGAAAATTAGAACTTAGAAATTTTAAACTTTTTAAAATAAATCAAAGGCAAGTGCACAACTGGAAAGTGACTTACAGGCAGAAATACAGTGAAATTAGCTAGTCTACTTTTTAAAACTTACTGAGAAGTGCAGATAATAAAAACAACCAAAATTAGCAAAAAAAAATAACAATTTAAGAAAAAAGGTATGTGCAGTTAGCACAAAAAGTTTCTCTTTCTTGTTTCTGGTGCTGTGGTAGTCTGATGCCAAACAGGATCTGCTGTTCTAAAACAAGCTCAGACAAGTGCAAACATGCGTATTTATGCCAGAAGGTTGAAAGGGATAGAAATAGGAAATGATGTTCCCTATGTCTTTGAGTATTTTACAAAATGCCTCTGTCCATAAGGGACATGTGCATCACCCCAGGAGTGAATTTATGATTCCTCATCCATTGATCCAAACTGCATTTGAAGTGGGTCAGGGAAGGGGTCTGCTTTACATTTCCCTTTGGGAAAAAACATGTATCCATGAATTACCATATAGGTGGCAGTACACTAAACACAGAAAGTGTGATAAGAGACTTAGGGACACAGGTGGACAGTGGTCTCACCTTTGATAACCACATTGCCACAACAGTCAGGAAATCCTTCTATGTGGCACACCTCATCACGAAGGGCTTTTCATCCAGGAAAAAGGAGGTCATTGTCCCACTGTACTCATCCCTCATTAGACCCATTATAGAATACAACGCCCCATTTGGTATGTACCTCTCAAGACATCTGCAACAACTGGAAAGGCCTCAGAAATACCTCACTAAAAGAATCACAGGCCTAAAGCAGATGCCCTACGCTGACCGCCTTAAAAAACTCCAGCTATACTCTGTCGCATATCGTCTACTCAGAGGCGATCTCTGCTTAACATACAAGGCCATGTCAAACCCAGAGCTATTGGACATGCTACACTTAAAGAAATCCCAATCCCTCAGAGCTACATGCTCCAAGGATCTAAACCTTGTCATCACAATAAACAAAACATGCTGGAGGGATAGGTTCCTGACCCAGAGACTCCCCAGACGCTGGAACAGATTACCCATACATGTCAAGCAGAGTGCCTCTTTGGACCTCTTCAAGAGGAACCTTGATGATTGGATGGGAGAAAGGAAATTCACCCCAGGGATCACATCAGTCACCCTGCTAGACAGGGGTCCAGGAAAGTAAATAATGTGGGAAGAAATAGCCAGGGAATTGTTATGGCTAGGCTTGTATAGGCCCTAGGGCTGATAGCCTAGTACCAACCTATGAACCTATGAATAGGAAGCCTGTTCCAGAGAAGGAGGAATTTCTGAGACACATCTGACTCTCCGGTATGTTTTGTTCATGTCACAGATCCCTAGATCAGGTGACCGTCATGCAGTTTGTCTTGTGAATGTGCAACAATCCCATCATGGCTGGATTTGTGAGTGCCTTGTAGGTTAGGCATAGATAACTCCTTAACAGTCATAGGAGACAGAGTAAAGGGGTAGGGCTTTATGTCATTTAGTCAATCTGCAAAGGCCATGTTATTTACACCCTATAATTTTTTTTTTTATCTCTGAGGCTGCTCCAGCTATTGCAAATGCCTGGTAAGGTACATGTAAAAAGGTGTATTGTACACAATTATTGGTTTGATTAGGGGGCCGAGTACATTGGGATTATAACTTCCATGAATATGGATGCTATGCCCTTACTTATAAGCTATGCCACATAGAAGGACTTTATCAGCACTGTGGACACATGTTGGTCTAAGTGCAGACTAATATCTATCTGTGTACATAGCTCTCTCACCTCTGAGTCCACTCTAGGGGGTATACAATTAATGTTGTAATTTGCAGGGGTATTTGACTTTAAAAAGGGTATGATTATTATTATTTTCTTTTGTTTATTTGTTGTTGTTTTGTTTTTTGCATTTAGTTTTAGGTCATGGCTCTGGCTCCAATCATTTGTATGAGTCAATTTCTTCTGAAGGATATCTACATCATTGTTGGAGTCAGTGATTGCCTGCAATGTGCAGGTGTCAGCAGACTTAGTCAGCCAAAAATCTTCTACATTAGCCTTGACTTCAAAGAACCAAATTCCAAACAAGAGAGGTCTCAACAGTGAGCCCTTTGGCACAGCACTAGTAAATGGCCTCTTGCTGGATCTGGAGTCATGCACTCTAACAACGTGTCCTGTCTATGAGCCATTTGGCTATCCATCTGGTGATGGAGGGACACATGCCCAGTTTTGTGAGTTTATCTGTAATACCTAAGTGGCAAATTGTGTCAAATGTCATAGCCAAGTCAAGGTAGGCAGCATACACCATTTTACCTTCATCCATGGCGCTAGTGACTTACTCAGAGAAGTCCACCCAATTCAATAGGCAAGACCTGCCTTGAGAAAGCTGAACCGGTTAGTTCCAGTGCTTGGAAGCTCCTTATGTTGTTAGACTAGTGAAACCAATAGGTCTGTAATTGCTGAGGTCTGCTGATGGTCCATCTTTGTGCAGAAGGATGACTGTTGCTATCCTCCACTCTACAGGGACAAAGCCAGTCTGGAGGCTATGGTTAAACAGAGATCCTAGTGCACTTGATAGGTCCTGTTTCAAGCTATTTAAGGGTTATCCTGGATATTGTTGGGACCCATCAGAGCCATGTTTTAGCATTAGGGAGTGCAGTGGTGACCTGTTTCATGGTGATAACTGGTAGAGGAATGGTGGAGGGTATTTCTTGGAGTTAGCTAGAGGTGATGGGGAGATGAAATTTGAGCTGAATTTATTGGCTAGCTGATTTGCTATATTTTCTGGCTGAGGCTAGGTAGATACGCTGGATGTCTTTGAGACCGCAAGTGTACCAACGGAGCATGTTAACACGCCCCCACTATCGTCACAGCATCATGTGGGTAGCGTGAAGACGACGATACTAGCTGAAGCACCTTATGGTGCTAGTGGTGAAGCAGAAGGCGTGCGTTTACCAGGTGGATCTTCGTTAACATTAAAAGCAACGGATGAGTTGCCAATAACGGCTAAAAGAATCGTACAACCTATACATAATTTTTTCAACAAACCATTCCAGCTACAACAACCGGAAAGAGTCGTCGAGCAGCGGACAGTATCTAGATCCGTTTCGAGGGGCAGGTTAACAGTGAAAGAAGTGGCAACACTGGATAATAAACGAAAACTTTCTACTTCACCAAAACAAATGAAAATAGCCAGAAAATGAAGGCAGGTATCCTGAATTTATCATCCTTTAATATTGGAACTGGACATTGCTCAGTACTTCGTAGAGGTATGGGATTTATTCCTACAAGTTCTGAGGACATTGTAAATGTATTAACAGATTTAAAAATGTTTGTGAGGAATGTATCCTTAAAACTTATTTTTGGTAATGAAGTAGTGAATGAAAGGGGGGCTGTAAAAGGCGTAGCACATTCATTCCAAATAGTATACCAATATTAATAGCCTTTCATGACTTGTGTGAGTTGGAACTTAGAAATATATACGATGTAAAATTAAGGGGCAATAGTGTTTTTAATCTCACATATACAGAACATGTATCTCTTAAAGAATTAAAAAATGAACCTAGTATAATCATAAAACAAGCAGACAAAGGAGGCTCTGTGGTGATTATGGATAGAACCAAGTATGTAGAATCTGTCCTACTTTTACTTAGGGATGAGGCAGCCTTTAAACTAATATCCAGTTTAGAAGTCAAGAAATATGTATCTTACGTTAATATGTGTATATATGACATTCAATTAGCAGGTGATATTACATTGGATTTATTCCATTTTTTTACTGTGACCAGCCCCATAATACCACAATTATATGGGATTCCCAAGGTGCACAAGAACAAGGAGAATCCACCTATGAGACCTATTGTTTCAGGCAAAGGATGGGTCACGGAGCCTATTTCTTTGTACTTGCAAAAACAACTGCAACCTTTGTTGTCTATTTGTACCACTGTTATTAAGGATACAACAGATTTTTTAATGAAATTAAACAGATGGCAAATTGGCATGAAAGATGTGCTCTGGGAAAATGGGGACATGCATATGGCTGTGTTAGACATAGCCTCACTGTTCACGGTGATTCCTATTGATTATGGTGTAGAGTCAGTACGTGATTTCCTTACACAGTATTCAGGTTTTACATCTAGACATTCTGATAATATTTGTATGTTACTAGATGTAGTGTTGCGGAATAATGTATTTATCTTTAATGACCAACATTATGTGCAGTTAACAGGTGTCGCTATGGGTACTCCCATAGCTAACACATTTGCTAACATAGTCCTATACCAATGGGAAAGGACACATCTATTTAATGATGATGGTTTTATAAATAATGGAATCCAATTTTATCAAAGGTTTGTGGATGACTGCTTCCTTATATGGAAAGGTACCTATGTGGACTTGTTAAATTTCAATAGCTATATAAATAATACAACATCTTTTTTGAACTTCAAGATGGAATGTTCGCAAAGTAATGTTAATTTTTTGGATATAAATTTAAAAGTGAATGATAACAAATTTATTACCACTGTATATAAAAAAGAGGTTTCATCTGGGTGCTATTTGGAAGCGTCAAGTATGCACGCTCCTCACGTCTTTAAAGGCATAGTGAAGGCCCAATTGATAAGGATTAGTAGACTTAATAATACCGAAGAATCCTTTTCAAATCAAATGGACGAGACATGTGGTGATTTTATAGCTAGTGGGTACTCACAGAAGTTAGTAGATAGTATGAGAGATTTAGTTAAGAACAATAGGCTGACAACTTATAAACCCATATTATCACCCGATAGTGGTAATATTAGTAATGAGTTGGAAAATATGAGAGATGATGTTAAATTAAGATTTATAACGTCATATAATATGAAAACACACATAGTTAGAAGGGTTATAAATAAATATTGGAAAATACTTTTAGCACAAGATGATGTAAAAGCAGTAGTAGGGAATACACCTTCATTTGCATATAGGAACAAGAGATCATTGAAGTCGCTTTTATGCTATAAGGATTTCTCACATACCTCCACTTATCAATCTGAAGGAAGAACTAGAGGCACTATATGTTGCTACAATTGTAGTTGTTGCACCGATATAGTGCCAGCTCAAGATGATAATTTATTACATAATAATATATTTAAACACCCCGTCACTAATAAATGTTACAACTTTAATGGGTTAGCAACATGTGCTTCTTGTTACGTTGTTTATATAGCAACTTGTGTAGCATGTTCATCTTTTTATGTGGGGATGACAACAAGAAGGTTGAGGGATCGTATAATTGAACATAAGTCCAACATAAGGAGACAATGTGAAACAAATGCTTTATATAAACATATAAAAGAATGTGGTAATGGACACATGTTCAAGTTCAGAGTTATAGACATGTTGTCTAAAACACTAAGAGGGGGTGATATATGTAATCAACTTGAAGTGAAGGAATATGAGTGGATAGTACGACTGTCAGCGGACACTGAACCTGGATTAAATGCATCTGTGTCAATAAAACCAATTTTAGTAAGGTTGCAGCACATTAGTTTGAAATGATTATTGTTTGGTAACAGGGCCTAGGCCATGTTTTTTAATATTGCTGTAGAAATTTTACGGTAATGAATAAATAATTGTTAATTTTTATATATATTTTATAATTTTAGGTATAAAAAGTAAGGTATGGTTGTTGAGTAGGTGAATTTTGAGTGTTGAGATATAGCATATCTTTTTTATAAGAATATGTGTATATGTATATGTATGTATATATATGTTAGAACTTTGTATTTTACTTAGTAAAAATGTTAGCAAGTGTGTATTAAATGCTGATGTAGCTAATCATATGACCTTGGCTGCAGGTCATGTGATGTGTGGTGGGTGTATTTAAAACTGAAACTAACTGCACCTTGTGTTAATCATTGAAAAAGGGAGTTGTCCCGAAAGCTTTGTGTTGGATAAAGGTGTTCTGTTTTTTAGTCAACTGTGTTCGTGTGTTCTTGATCTTCAGTATACTTGTCAGCAGTGATTACATTTGAGGCTAGGTAATGCCATCTGCAACTAATTCTGCACACTGTTGGGTGTTGCCCTTAAGACTGCCATAACTTTGTTTTTCCAGTATAATTTTTATTAAATTTTTGAAGACAGAAATGACAGAGAAAAAAAAGAAAACCCAAATTAAAAACCTTTTTAGACATACAATGAGATATGGAATATATTTGAAAATAGATGTAATACAAAAGGAAAAAGGGTCAGTATCACATAACATTAATAGAAAAAAAGAATATATTAACATCTTATAACAACATACGTTATTAGTCTATGCAGTAAAAAGTAACTGACCATGTTGTAACTATTCACCAGAAAGCCTATAAGTATCCATCTTAGTAACCAATTGTATATGTCCAAAAAGGAAAATACATCAAGATCCCTTTTAAAATAAAGAGAATAATTATGTACATCTATTTACACCTAAAGACTGACATAACTGAAAAATGCCTTATAGTTATCCTTAGCTTTGGAGGCTAAAGGTTAAACATCATTATTTGAAAATGAACATAGTTTTGTGTTCTGGGTATTTTTTAAAGGGTTTTCATTAAAAGATAGTCTTGTAAAATGTAACATGCTTTTCAATGTTGATAAGTTAAAACTGTATAATGAATCAACCTGCCAAACATCAGCAGTTGCACGTATCACAAAAGCTGGAAATAGACATTTAAATGAAGCTGTAATATAATAGGGGGGGAATGACTGATTACATAATGGTGACACTTTTTATATTATCTTAGAATGTGAATGGTCAGGAAGGTTTAGACAAAAAGGAAAGAATACCTAATTGTATTAAGAAATGTGAAGTGGAAATAATGCTACAGGAGATACATTTGGAAAGAACTGACCATGTGAATTTGATAAAGAAAGGATTTCAGGATGCGTATTCTGCAGAATATCAGGGACAAAGAAAAATAGAAGTGATTATATTACTTGTGAGAGGACCTCAAATAGTGATAGAAGAGGGAAAAAGGTAATAATAGCAGATTTGTGGTAGTAACGGGCTACTGGCAAGGCATGAGGATTGCACTGACATGCATGTATATTCCTTATAAAAATGATTTTATGGAGCTTAAACAGACTTAGGCAGAAATAATCAGCTTTCAGCAGTGACTATTACATATAGGTGGGGACTAGAATTTGATTTACAACAATGAAGATGTATCTGGGGGATGTAGAAGGAAAAATATAACAAAAGAGGGTAGATTTCTGAAGAGATTTATGAAGATATTTGGTATGGAAGATGTGAATTCAGTACTACATACTGGCACCATTTGCATATTATTATTCCTCAAGGTAAAATAACTGGGCTAGACTAGACAGAAACTACATTACACAGGAACATGAATATTCATAGGTTCATAGGTGTGTACTAGGCTAAAGGTCCTGGAGCCTTTACAAGCCTAGCCCATAGGCCATCTGTCGAGTAGAGCCACTGGAGTGATCCCTGGGGTAAATTTTCTATTTCCCATCCACTCATCAAGATTTCTCTTAAAGAGGGCCAGTGAGGTGTCTGTTTGACATGTATAGGAAGTCTATTCTATAGCATGGGCAGCCTCTGGGTTATGAACCTGTCCCTCCAGCACATTCTGTTGATTGTGGTAATAAGGTTGAGGTCTCTGGAGCATGTGGTGTGGAGAGATTGGGATTTATTTAGATGTAGCATTTCTAACAGGGCTGGGTCAGACATAGCTTTGTAAGTCAAGCAAAGATCACCTCTAAGTAGGCAATATAACTTAGAGAATAGTTGGAGTTTTTTTGAGTCTGTCCATAAAGGATAAGTGTTTAAGGCCTAGTATTCTTTGTGTCTAGTGAGGTACATGCCAAATGGGGCATTGTACTCAATGACTGACCTAATGAGGGAAGAGTAGAGGGGGATAATGACCTCTTTCTTCCTGGATGCAAAACCCTTAATAATGAGATGCGCCACATAGAAGGTCTTTCTGACCACAGTGGCAATGTGGTGGTCAAAAGAGAGGTTGCTGTCAACCTGAGTTCCTAGATATCTTATAAAGCCTTCTGTGTTCAGTGGACTACCGTTGATGTGGTAATTCATTGAAACCAGGTTTTTCCCAAAGGGGATGACGACACATTTTTTGGTATTGAGCTTAAGGCCATGGTTCAGACACTAGTCATTGGTCTCAATGAGGCCTTTCTGTAGGATGTCAACATGAATTTGGGAGTTAATAATAGCTCCCAACTTGCAATTGTCCGTGAACTTTGTCAGCCAGAGTCCCTTCATGTTGGCCGGATTTCACAGAAGTAGATACCAAACACGTGAGGACCCAGGACTGAACCCTGTGGGACTCCACTCATGACTGGCCGGCAGTCTGAATTGGAGTCAGCTACTTTCACACTGTGGGTTCTATCTGTGAACCAGTTTGCAACCCACCTAGTGATATAGGGGTTGATGCGTAGCCTACTGAGTTTTTTTATGATTCCTGAGTGGGGAATGGTATCAAAGGCCTTGGCTAGATCAAGGTAGGCTGTATGAACCACCTTGCATTTATCCACAGGTCTGGTGACTGACTGAAAGAAGTTGACCAAGTTGAGCAGGCATGAGCTACCCTTCACAAACCAAACTGTGTGGGATCTAGAGTTTGGAGATTCCCTATATCATTGTTTATTAGATTATACATTCCTTAGCTTTGCATATCAGACTCGTCAGGCTAATGAGGCAATAGTTCCCAGGGTCTGTAGTCACTCCTCCTTTGTGGAGAGGGATGATTGTAGCAGTGTGCCATTTGGTAGGGACTAAGCCTGAGGTGAGGCTGTGATTGAACAGGGCACAAAGGTGAGGTGCCAGTTCACTCTGTAGTTCATGTAGAACACAGCCAGTGATATTGTCAGGTGTCATAGCAGCTGTATTCTTGGCTTTGGACAGTGCTGTTTTAACCTGTGCAGCAGTAATACTGGGTGTATGGCAATCTACTTTTAATGTGATAGATCCTTTGGGGGGGGTAAGGTTGGAACTGAATCTGTTGGGCAGCATATTGGCAATATCTGTTGGCTCAGTTTAGGAGGTATCATTGTGCAGTAGCTCAGAGCAAATCTGGCTATTGCCATGGTGATTCTTTACATAACTATAGAAGGCCTTGCGGTTGTCTTTACCATCTGCTGCAATTCTGTTTTCATAGCTAGCTTTAGAGGATTTGATGAGGGATCTCAACTTTTTGATGAGGCTGATAAGGGAGTTTTTTTCCATTCGTGGGGCTTCACCTAATTCCGCATCAGTTTTCTCCTTCTGTTGTAGAGTTTGTTTATGGTAGGGGACCACCATATTGGCTTCCTTATTTCGGAGGAGAGTGTCTTGGTTCTATTGGGTATGGCGAGATCCATGCATTTGTGTACATGCTCATACAGTGCATTAGTGTATGATTCGGCAGTCATGCAACTATTCTCCATTTGCATGGGTGCCATTAAGTTAGATACCTCTATTTTTAGGAGCCCAAAATTAGCTTTGGAGAAGTTTTTCATGGTGATTACCTTTGCTGTGGGAGTGGGAGTGGGAGGGATGTGGATTTTCAAGGTGATTAGTTTGTGGTCAGATCTAACCAGGGAGGAGTTGACTATTGGTATAGAGCAATGGTCGCCCATGTTAATAATGACAGGTCAAGGATGTTGCTACCTCTAGTAGGGGTAAGAACAAGCAGGTCCAGGGCATTGGAATTAATGAATTCCAGGAAACGGGCAAGTGTATTGGTACATGAGTAGTTTTCCCAGTTAATGGAGGGGTAGTTAAAGTCACCCAGTATGAGAGTGTTAGGTTGGACCCTAATATTCTCCAGGGTTCTCAGTTGAGAACTTTGATACACATCCAATAACTATTTCAGATCATGTGCCAATAATAACCAAGATAAAAAATGCAGGGTAATGAAGTAAAAAGTACACACTGGCACTTCTCCACATTCCTGTTAAAATGAGATGAATTTAAGGAGTGAGTAGTGGAAATTATTCATGATTTAGTATGGAAGTTAGAAATTTCTTCAGAAGTAAAAGTTAGTGAGTGGGATAAAATGAAAGTGAAGTTTAAAATTAGGGTAGAAATAAAAGAAAAAGAGATATAGTTAAGAAGTAACAAGAATTACTTAGAGGGGCTGACAGAGGTTAAAGTATGGCAGAGTAAGGGGAATATTACAAAACAAGAAGAGATGCAATTGCAGAGTGCTAAAGAGAAAATAAGGGAGTAACTAGATAATGTGCATGAGTTTAGAAAGATTTAGACAACAGACATTAGAAAAGATTGTTCCCAAACTTATGGGGAGCCGAGAACAGAAAAATAACCAAAGATCCTGTAGAGGTATTACAGATATTTTGGAAATTTAAGTCTGCATAAAGCAGAGACATGGGTAAATTAAGGAAATGCACAAATGGAAATATTTATGGAATACTTAAATATGACAAGGTTAGAGGTAGATGAAGCTCAAAAATTAACAGTTAAGATAGGAGGAGATGAGATAAACACAATTATGTATAATCAATCTACAGGAAAGTCTCCAGGAAGAGAGAGTATTCCAGTGGAAGTTTAGAAGCTTAGGAGGGAAGGAAATGATAAAGATCTGGAAACGTTTAAAAGTTCATAGGTTCATAGGTTGGTACTAGGCTATCAGCCCTAGGGCCTATACAAGCCTAGCCATAACAATTCCCTGGCTATTTCTTCCCACATTATTTACTTTCCTGGACCCCTGTCTAGCAGGGCGACTGACGTGATCCCTGGGGTGAATTTCCTTTCTCCCATCCAATCGTCAAGGTTCCTCTTGAAGAGCTCCAAAGAGGCACTCTGCTTGACATGTATGGGCCTATTCCAGAGTCTGGGGAGTCTCTGGGTCAGGAACCTATCCCTCCAGCATGTTTTGTTTATTGTGATGACAAGGTTTAGATCCCTGGAGCGTGTAGCTCTGAGGGATTGGGATTTCTTTAAGTGTAGCATGTCCAACTGCTCTGGGTTTGACATGGCCTTGTATGTTAAGCAGAGATCGCCTCTGAGTAGACGATATGTGACAGAGTATTCTAAAAGGTACACAATATAAAGGAATAGTCCAGATATAATCCCTTTAGCTAACAAATCTAGGCAAATCTCTCTCTGATACCCTCCCTGTGGGAGGAATAAAGACACCTTGTTGAAGTTTCCAAATAGTTTATTCAGTCTCAAGATGTGCACATATCTAAAAAGTAACTGGCATAGGTTTGAAAGTCTTTTTTTTTACCTCATGATGTGCACAAACTTAAACAACTTTCAGTTATTTGACATGTGTTTTCTATTTCATACTACTCATTGGGGATTTGGGCTATTCTTTTGGTGTTAGGAGTAAAAAAGGGGGCAAACACTAGCTTCCCAGTTTGCTTGACAGCCCATACTCATACTGATCACATCAGCCTCTTACATCATCTGACCCCACTCTGGCTCCATGGCACCACCCCCTCTCTTGGGAGATTGGTTAACTGTCCTTCCACCTGATCCCTCCCAGTTTCCATTTTTTAACTAGCCAGGCACAGAGCTACCAGACCCTCTTTTGCACTGACGTCACCACCTGGAACCTGGAGACAGGAAGAATCTGAACAGAAGAGCCCTGACTTCACCACCTGAAACCTGGAAAGAGAAAATATCTGAACAGAAGAGCCCTCAGTACCTCCTAGACTCAGAAAAAAGTGTGACAGTAAAGACCCCAGACTTACCATAAAACCAAGCTCTGGGACCAAAAGCATTCCACCTCTCACTGCAGCTACCCCACATCAACCAAGTATAGATACTGTAGCCACTGGGTCTGCATTAAAAAAAATCTATAATCTGCAGTACAATGGGCACCACACCACACTGCTATATTCTTTACACCACAGGCACAATTTGCCTATATTCAAAAAAGACCTGAGGTTCTTATTTTTTTATTAAACATTTTGTATACTCCATAATTCACCACTTGGTGGATTTTTATTCCATGGGCACAGAAAGTCTACACAAAAGGTTCTGAGGTCTCAAAGTTTACTTTCATTTTTCCTACTTTTGCACATCCATGATCTCTGTAAAATGACCACTGTGACTTGTTTCCACTGTAAGCTATTTCTCTGGATGCATGTATTTTTCAAACATGGGAATCACCTAGTGCAGCTTTAAGTGACTACCTCCCCTGCATATAAAAAGGTCTGTCTTAATCAAGAGGAAGAAAAATGGGGGCTGGTCACATTAATAATGTACATGAGCTTCTTATAAGCATGCATTTTAAATCTTGTTTGTTATATAAGAGAATAATAACTTGTCATATTGCATATCAAGAGATAATGAGCCCCGTAAAAGTGTCACAGCCTCTCATATTACATGCGATAGACTGGAAACGTTCTGTAATAAAGCTTTCATACTTGGCTCCAATGAATATGAGCCCCACTGATGCAGACACAGCCTCTCATATTACATGTCTGTAATAAAGCTTTCATACTTGGCTCCATTGAATATGAGCCCCACTGATGTAGACACAGCCTCTCATATTACATGCGATAGACTGGAAAAGTTCTGTAATAAAGCTTTCATACTTGGCTCCAATGAATATGAGCCCCACTGATGCAGACACAGCCTCTCATATTACATGCGATAGACTGGAACCGTTCTGTAATAAAGCTTTCATACTTGGCTCCAATGAATATGAGCCCCACTGATGCAGACACAGCCTCTCATTTTACATGTGTTACAAAACAGAATAATAAAGTCTGGTGACAGCCTCGTAAAAGCAGCCATTTTCACTGATCAGAGTGCAAATCACTCTGTTGGATGGACCTGATGAAGGTGATGTGAAAGTATAAATATAGTTCTATAGTTGTAGCTCATAATGTGTTGTCATGTTTTGTTTGTTACCAGAAAATACTGAAAAGACTATTTGGGCTAAACTAAACATCAGGCAACTGTTCCACTGTATTGTATTGCACCAAAAAAATGCTTTACTTAGTTTTTTGTACAACAATCCATTCATATAGAAGACTACATTTCCCACCTTTTGAAAAGCCCTAACCAATCAGGCAGACTCTGGATGCCTTCAGTTTATTGGACTTTCATAACTACTTATGGCTTGTTGTTATTTTGAAATTCAGCCAATCTCAAAAGTCGTAATGAAAGTACTGTAATTTTATGTAAAAATGCATTATATAATTTTGATTATAAAAAAACTCAGTTGGAATGTGTGTAATCAGCACAATAGTGCTTATCTGCCTTACTATCTTCAAGAACTATACCCAGTAAAAGGAGATTGTCGCACGAGAAACTACGTGAAGCATTTTTTGATGCAATAAGATACAGCAGAAAATTGCTTGGTGTTTAGCTTAGCCCTAGTAGCCTTTTTAGGCTATTTTTTAGGCTATTCTTTTCAGACTATTTTGGTAGTTGTTTCAGACATAGATAGTGGGAACCAGTCCACCATCTATAGGTCTTTGGCTCACTAAACTTCAGGGTGATCACAGGACTTAAAAAACAGCTATTATGTTTTGTTTGTTAGAAGTTAAAAAGTTTTATTTATTTATTTATTTATTTATTTATTTATATATTTTTTATTGGGAAATTCCATCTGGACACAGGTCTTTTTCAGCGGAGGCCTAGGAAGAAACGCTCCACAGATTTTAATACAAGTAATATATTATGTGTTTATTTATTTAATTTGTTAACTGGGTAGTGTACAACTGGGCCAGAAGCCTGTTTTCAGCAGAGACCCAGGGAGAAAAGCTCCAAGAACGTTACACTGATATTTTTATTTTTATTTAGCATTTGTTAACCGAGAAAGTCTGACTTGGAACAAAGCCAATTTTCAGTGGAGGCCTGGGGAGAAACATTCCAGATGCATGTCTTTGTAACGTGGGAGGAAACTTGAGCACCTGGAGGAAACCCATATGAACGCAGGGATGACATGCAGAATCCATACAGAAGGCACACCAGCCTACAGCTGCACCACTGTGCCGCATATAAGATACATATAAGATAAGCACAATTTTCGAAAGAAGAAATAGAACAATAATATACATGCAGATGCAAATAGAACTTCAAGTAGAACTTCAAACTACAGGGTTCTTAACATGGCATCTACAAAGTAAGCAAAAATAAAACAAGCAGAATTACAATATATTTTTCATTTAAAATTACAAGGTTCTAAGCATGAATTAAACAGTTATGACATTCTTCATTTTTTTAAAAATAAAAATAAAAAATTTAACTGTGAAGGAGGTTCTACAGGCTGCTGAGCTGGTAAACTGTCATGGGCCTTTCATGAATATTCAAATAAGGGACTATCCTATAAGCTTTGAGATTGGCTCCTTGGTTTTTCATCTCCTGGATTTTCCTCCAATCAGCTCCCATGGACCTTCCTACCATTTTTTGTAACTGCTGTTAAATAACTGACCTGTTGAATGTTATGTATTAGAACAGGAATGCATCCATCTACCTGCCTAACTGAATAAACTAATGGACACTTCAACAAGGTGTTTTTATTTCTCCCACAGGGAGGGTATCAGAGAGAGAGAGATTCTCCTAGATCTGCTATCTAAAGTGATTTTAGTTGGACTAATTCTTTGTACTCTGTTTTTTGAGAGTCCTGTCACCCTCTGGGTCACATTGGATACTAGACTTCCCGTAAGCCCTCTGGATTACATCTGTTTAGTATTAAGGTTGGGCAGCAGCAACATCCTGAACAAAAGCTGTGATGGCTGTAATACCTAAAGACCTATCAGATTTAGCTTCATATAGGTACATTTGTATTTGAAACCATGATTATAAACCCCAGAATTCAGCAAGCTCTGCAGGGCATGGAAGAATAGTGCAAGAGCTTCTGCAGGCTGATGTGCAATCCAGGAATGAGGTCCCGGGATGTGCACGCGCGCTCCTGCATTATTCCTTCACAGACACAGCCCCTGTATGCAAATTACCTAATCTGCTGGTGAAAACCATGAAAATGAGGTGAATTAGCGATCCAGGAAGCAGGCAGGCATCTGTGCAGGAGTAGTGTAGACTGCAGAAATGTATTCAAGCAGTAGCTGAATACATGTCTGCAAACTACAAAACGGAGGCATGACAGCTCATAAAAATGCATTTATTATAAGGGTTAGGCATGCCGAAGGCCAAATATATGGCCATAGGCATGAAAGTAGTTGACAAATTATAAAAAATAACTTTCTTTTGCCAATTTCGGCCATTTAAGCATAGGCCAGTGGTGCGCAAATGGGACTGGCCCGAAAATAATACAAAAAAGCTGGAAATAAGCTTTTAAACCAAAATTTTGCCATAATAGTCAATGGCATGCATAGGGTGGCCACGGTGGTGCAGCAGTTAGCATTGCCGCCTCACAGCAAGAGGTTCTCCACTTTGATTTTCAGCTGGGGTGCCTTCTGTGCGGAGTCTGTATGTCCTCCCTGTGGCCGTGTGGGTTTCCTTCGGGTACTCCGGTTTCCTCCCAAATCCCAAAGACATAGAGTAGATGAATTGGACACTCTAAATTGGCCCTAGGTGTGAGTGTGCGCATGTGTGTGCCTTCTGTGGAAGGTTGGGCATTGGGCTGGCAACTCAACACCGTAAAACTCCACTGCCAATCATGAGCGGAGAGATGATCCGCTGTGGCGACCCCTAACCAGGAAAAGCCAAAAGAAGAATAAGTTAATGGCATGCATAACACAACAAGACCATGGAATTGTGGTTGCTAAGGGGAAAGGCTGAGTGTCGGATTTGTAACCATGCATTAGCGGTCAGTCCTATGCAAATGAGGGGAATGATACTGAACCACAGATTTCCTCTCAGTGCTAGTCAGCACCCAACCATGTAGGTGCAGTAATACCATGCTATAAGCCTAAGAGCTAGAGGACTTCATAAGGGGGTGTGTCATGCATGCTGTAAGCTTATTGGAGCTCTGTGGCCGGTGTTTTCCCTTAGCTAAGCACAGCTAAGGACAGGGGTGTATCTAAGGCTGTAGTGTGTTATTCCAAGAAAAGCAAAGTGTGTTCGTGTCCAAGGAGAGCCAGTTTCTGCTAAAAGTTGTTTACATTTCCTAAACGGGTGTCCGTGGAGTGCACCAGGTTTTAAACAAAAAAAATAAAACAGGAAATAGCAGCTCCATTCACATTTCAGCACTGGGTATGTGCGGCATGCCTCGGGGCTTAAACAGGAAGGCAATGGGATGGGAAAACAGCAGTAAAAATGTAATGAAGGAGAACTAGCATAGCTGGCAGGTGAAATATATCAGAATCAGCCAATTACACAGGCAGCAGCCCAGCCCAGCACACTACTATAAACTATGCAAACACCTTTCACTCTGTTTTTTCCTACAAACTCTACACCACCGGTGTACACAAACAGGGAAGTTTTACCTAACAAAAGCAACAAAATGATAGGGGCTGCTTTCAATCTCAAAAATCAATATGTTGAAGAGGCTGAGGATCATGAGGATGAGAATTCTGATGACCACCCACAGTGAGGAGAAGGAGAAGAGTGTACAGACCCAGGGTAACCTACAAGGGGCTTCATGAGCAGGAGATAGTGGAGCGCTAAAGGGCGGACAGGGAAATCCTACAGCAAATTGTTGAGCTATTCTAGCCATGCCTCACACACAGAAACAACAGAGAGGAACCCATCCCAGTGGATACCAAGGTATGTGTAGGCTTAAGAATACTAGCAACAGGTACCTTCCAAAGGCCAGCTGGGGATGTCATGGGGACCTCACAGGCATCAGCATCAAGGGTACTCCACCAGTTCCTGGATGCCATGTCAGCACATGCTGGTGAGTACATATATTTCCACAACACCCATGAGGTGTTGACCAGCAATATGCATCTCTTTCACCAAATAGCAGAATATCCTGAGGTAGTGGGTGCTATAGACTGCATGCATATACACATCAATGCATCACCCGGTGAGCAGGTTAGGGTCTACATAAACCAAAAGGTCTTCCCCTCCATCAACTGCTAAGGTTGTGTGCGATGCCCAGGGCATTATAATGAATGTGTGTGCTGCCAGCCCTGGAAGCTATCACGACTTCCACATCTGACATATGATTGCAGCTGTACCAGAAATTTGCCACTGGGGACATCCCATATGGCCACCTAGTGGGGGATGCTGGTTACGCATTGGAGTCATGGCTGATGACACCCATCAGAAATGCACACACACCCGAACAAGAACTCCATAATGAGCCCCACGCACAAACCAGAATCATAATAGAGCATGTATTTGGGATGCTCAAGTCACGGTTCCAGTGCCTGGACATATCCAGTTGAGCCTTGCAGTACTCTCCAGCTTCATGTACCCAAAATTTCATTGTATGTGCCATGCTACACAATATGATCCTGTGGAAACAGCTGCAGCAGGAACAGCACAGGGCATGGCCATACAGCCCCCCATCATTGCCAAGGCCAGCACTGGCACAGACTGAATCAGAGGAGGAACAACCATAGCCTGCCCCTGTAGGCAGAAGGAGGCATGCCCAGTATGCCCAGGCACTAGCAAAGAGGCAACACATAGCACATACACTGACACTGTAGGAACCCAGGGAATTACACTTCTCTCTCTGACTTGCACATACAGTAAAAAGGATGCCAAACATGATACTACCTGTGCTTAACCATGTATAGGGAGTGTACTATGTGCATATGACATAGTCAGCCCTCTAGCACCATCCTCAATACTGGCACAGCCACAAGGTAAGTCACTCTCCCTATCAATTTCTGAATGGAGTAGTATGTTTTGCTACTTGTATTTATGGTGCAGATGTGAGCAGGCAAGGGAACTGGGTGGCTGAATGGGATGGCAGCAGATAGTAGACACCTATATCAGCAACATGAAATTCATACCAAATACTGGTGTCAACAAAGTCGGCAGTACTAGACAAGGTGACAAATCCCACTGCAGTACATGTAGTGGCCCATATGTGTGTCCATAGGGCACACATGCATGTCAGTGAGGCTCACATACCCAACAACAGTCTCAGCCAGCAGGACAGGTGTAGATGACCACAAAGAAAGGCTGTGCTAAGGCCTCCGATTGATGGGAATGGAGAACAGCCCCTCTTCCAGACCTGCACAGACAGACTACAACTGTTCAGGCAGTTGGATGTTAGTTCTGAAGGGTAAGAAGTCTGAAACTGAAATGTAGGTCAATAAAACCTGAGATCTGTACTGCACTGATATGCCTCTAGTCTGCATGATAGGTCAAAATTCAGAATGAAATGGAAGCCAGCAGAGTACCTGAAATACCAGTACAGTCATAGCAAATGTTTAGAATTGTCAGGTGTGCCCCCACTACAATCCTATATAGAAATGTAGTAACATGTACGTGTGGGTATAATAACAGTGGAGCACAGATTACCTGAGCTGGCCAAATTAGCAGGATAGATTGTTGCATGTGTACAATATGCAGGGCTCTGTGTATTAGTTTGTTGTGTGTTGTATATTGTGTGGAAGTGGTCAGCATGTAGGCATGGAGGGTTATGTCCTGGTGGCCTATGACCAATACTGTTGATGACAGGGCCAAGTTCTGACAACTGCAGTGCCAAACACAATGCATCCCAGCAAGACCCAATCCTGCAGTAAAAATGGACATGGCATGAATGTGGGCCCAGACATACACACAATACACAGGTGGAAGTACCCTAGACAGAGAGTGTATAAAATGTTGCTGTCAAATGGACACACCTTTGGAATTGTACATACAGGTTAGCAGCGCATTGGTTGTCTGTGTAGTATGGAATACTGATGTAGTCTGGCCAAACACTGGCAGACCACAAAAGGCACAGTTAGGAAGTACTGAGAAACCACTAATGTCCCCGCACAAGCTAGCATAAGGGGAATGCCCCATGAATATCTGTGAGTCAGCTGAAAAAAGCTTCCATAGCACACATGCACTCAGCTCACCCCACCATCAGCCACAGGTAGCTCACAGGTCTTATCCCTGCTGTTGGGAATGAGTACAATATGACCCCCACCTCTGTATGGGAATAGACACAGAATGCAGCATACTGAAGAGGTGTCCCATGCAGGTCTGTCCCTAGCAGTAAGCAGCACCCTGCCAGCATTCACACCAATGGATTAATAAGGACACAAACTACTGCCATTAACACCATGCACACATACCCTGTCAGCCCAGGGGAATCCAGTGGCTTGCAGCCTGGGACTGTATGAGTGACAGAATGCACTGGCCTGCTACAGATGGCCTGCATCACTACCAAATGCCCTACAGTCCACTGTCAAAAGCATGTGTCTCACCTGTAGTGCTGTTTTAATTTCTCCAAGTCTTTTGGGTTTCTAATACCATGATGGGAATGCACCCCATTCCTAAGTCAAAGTACAATTAAAGTTCATGAAATTAGTATTGTTTCGCTCTTTGATGTTAGCCAAAAGTGCTCTTCGCAGCACCCGCAATGTGCCCAGTAATGACTCCTCCTGCAATTCGTACGGTTTTACATGAATTGGTAACATATCCAAATATGATTGTAAATTCTTTTTTTATAAGACCAGTTGCTCCTACTACTATTGGAAAAGTCTGGGTATCTTTCGTCCTCATTGCTCTCATTTCTGCCTGCAGATCCAGGTGTTTTATGACTTTGTGTCTCTCTGTATGCAAGACACTGTAGTCACTAGGTGTGGCAATTTCAATGATCAATGCTACTTTTGTCGGACCACTGTATTCAGTTTTATAGCATCTATTTTAACTGTTGGTATTGGGTGATCCCATCTGATATAAACTTCATAATTTTCTATGATTTTTTGTGGCTCATATTTCCAGTGTTTTTCAGCCACTTCAATACTATAATGTTTGCACAATCTCCAGTGTAACAGTCTTGCCGCATTATTATGCCTTTCAGTATACAGTCCCTCTGCCATTAGTACGTCACAATCAGCAACAAGGTGTGTGACTGTTTCCAGTTCAGTTTTACAAAATCTATATGTGTCGGTTTCTTCCACATGTTCAATGGACTTTGTAAACCAGCGTGTACGTAGCCCACTATCTTGGGCTGCCAATATTAACTTTTCATTTCTTGATGTGAATTCAACTCTCATTAACCATTCCTGTATTCATGCATACTGCCAATGTATGTTATCTCATAGAGTTGCAAATAACAACATAACACCATCCACAGAACACAAATGCAAGGCCATGTCGACAAATCCCAGTAGCATGCCCACCATGTCCTCCTGCATGAACTGTGGACAGACCCCTAAATACTGCTGGGATGAAGTGGTAACTACAGGGATACTTATCAGATACCACTTGCATAATGTTAGGAAGAGGATAGAATAACAGTGGAGGGGTAGAAGCATGGACGTCATGGAGTGTGTGAAGTCTGAAACACTGATGTGTGCCCATACTATCCCTGCCTGCGAACCCAGGAATGGGTGGCTACAAACCTGCTTGTAAACCACAATGTGAAAGTGAAATTACCAGATATATGAGCCCTTCCTCTGGGTAGCCTGTGTGAATCTGACAACTGAAAGGTATGGATACAGCAGGATATGGCTATTCTGTCACGTCGATAGATGTACAAGCATGGGATCCTCAGCCACCACAGTACCAAGGTGCTGGACCATTTACACAGACCCATCAGCAAGTGTCTGCAGCTCCCCCTCCTGAATAGCATGAGTGTGCAAGAATATCTAGGCTGCAGACCACAATACTGGACAAAGTTTCATTCATCTTGTATTTCCCAGGAGATTACTGTGAGCAAATAAGTATATCTGTCAGTAGTTGATGACACAATACATCACAGTGTAAAACAGTACATATGTCTGAATGTCTCTGCTAACAGCAAACCATGTAGCAGAAGCAGCACAAACAGAGTTAGTTACAGTATCCCACTATCCTTTGCCCATTGTGACTCCATATTGCCAACCTGTCTACAGATATCCTGCAGAAACAGGTTGCTCGCTGTAGGTGTAGAACACAAATCCCTGCACTGGAGTACAACCTACCTAGAATGGATTCACACATGCAATACAGAAGGTCATACTGGGCATGCTCCCCGACTGGCCAAGTAGGGACTAAAAAAAAAAAAGGCAAATCAAAAATAAATAAACACAGACCTACTTCTGTTTAATGCAAAACATCGCAGTTCCGCATTACACAGAAGTAGCTCTGTTTTGCGATGTTTTGATTGGCCCATATACCGGTATACGGGCCAATCAAAAATTGCTAAACACGGAGCTACTTCTGTTTAATTCGGAACATCGCAGTTCCGCATTACACAGAAGTAGCTCTGTTTTGCGATGTTTTGATTGGCTCGTATACCGGTATACGGGCCAATCAAAAATCGCTAAACACGGAGCTACTTCTGTTTAATGCGGAAGTGCAATGTTCCGCATTAAACAGAAGTAGCCCTGGTTTGTGATGTTTTGATTGGCCCGTATGCCAGTATACGGGCCAATCAAAGCATCGCAAAACAGAGCTACTTCTGTTTAATGCAGAACTGCGATGTTCCGCATTAAACAGATGTAGCTCTGTTTTGCAATGTTTTGATTGGCCCATATACCAGCATATGGGCCAATCAAAAATCGCTAAACATGGAGCTTCGTTTAATGCGGAACTTCTATATTAAACACAAGAAGCTCCGTGTCTAGCGATTTTTGATTGGCCCGTATGCCGGTATACGGGCCAATCAAAAAAAAAACAAAGCGGTGGCTGCCTGGGATTTAAACCGGCAGGGCGGGACTTAGGATCAGGCTGCTAATCTCAGGACAGTCCCGCCCAAATAGGGACATCTGGCAACCCTGCTCCCACACTTAAATGAAGCCCATGTCTGGCAACAGCAGTGGACTATACATATCTGTCAGTTGCAGATGTCTGTGCACACACTCCAAATTGCACACCAGTCATGCTTTGCACACACACACATTGGATAGGAATACACACATATATTCAAGGACAACACACTATAATAGGTCAAACATAGATGTGAGGAAGAGAGAGATAGAAAGTGATGAAAAGCCTCCCATCATGAGTCCTGCCCCACCCTCCACACATCCAATTGGCCAATATCACATGATGTGTCAATGTCTATCACTGTAGACATTTGCTTCTGGTAGCCCTCAGCACTATAGTGTCTGTGATGCTTGTGATAACTGTGTAACATGACAGTACAAGTCATTATTCATCTAGCAGTCGTATACACAGTCCTGTCAAATGTAAAGTTGTGCGTGACTGAGTGTTGTGTGTGTGTGTTTCCAGAGGAATGGTTTATGGACTATTCACACACACTGCACTCCTCATTGTCCTAGTTTAGCAAGCCTGCTGATGTCAGTCACCTTGAAATACCCATTTGGACAAAGATCATCCCATATAAGATCTGTGGCACATGCAATAACCGCATAATGCTATAGTTTGATGTACTAATTAGGTAGGAGTTCTAATCCCAGACATGGCAATTATGAAACTGTGTGTGTGTAAGGCTCTAATTTTGAGGCCATTCATAGACAGTACACCTCCCATTGCCCTATTTTAGCAAGCCAGCTGATGTCATTCACCTTGAAATACACCTTTGGATAAGGACTAGTCCTGTAAGCTTGGTGGTGTGCTCTATAACTGCATGATGCTATAGTGTAACATACTAGTTAGGTAGGAGTTCTAATCCCAGAGATGGCAACTCTGAAACTCTTTGTGTATGTAGGGATCAATGACTTTGATGCCATTCATAGACTCTACACCTCCCATTGCCCTACTTTAGCAAGCCTGCTGATGTCAGTCACCTTGAAATACCTCCTTGGATAAGATTCAGACCTGTAAGCTCCATGGAACATGCAATAACTGTGTAATGCTATAGTGTGATGTACTAGTTAGGTAGGAGTTCTAATCCCAGACATGGCAACTGTGGAACTCTGTGTGTGTGTAGAGTAATGCTTTTGAGGCCATTCACAGTCACTACACATCCCATTGCCCTACTTTAGCAAGTCTGCTGATGTCATCTACCTTGATCTATACCTTTGGAGAAGGGCTAGCCCTATAAGCTCTGTGGTGCATGCCATAAATGTGGAACAATGTAGTAGCAGTAACTACACAGCTATAGGTTTAACTCTCATTTGTGGCATGTGTTTGTGTGTGAACCTCAAATATTTTGTCCCCATTTATAGCCAGTACACATCTCAGAGCCTGACTTTAGCAGTCCTGCAGATATCATCCACCTTACAAGTATCTGTTGAGAAGCCTATACCATGTCAGATCAGTGATGCATGTGGTAAATGTGTAACATAATGATCTGTAAAGTTGTTAGATAGAGGTTTAAACCTCACCCCTGGCAAATGTAAATGTGTGATTAGGTAAAATTATGTTTGGGATCTCTCACCCACTACATCACCCAATGCCAGTATTTACAAGGGCTGATGTTCCTCACCTTAGAAGTACCTTAAGACAAAGTCTATCCAATAAGCTCTGTGAAGTGTGCGATAAATGTGGTACACTACAATAGCAATACATAGCTAGGTAGGGGGTTGAATCTTAGTACTGGCATGTGTGTGTGTTTGTCATCAGTATCCTGTGTGGAGTTCGCTGTGATTGTGTAATGACAGAATGCATTGTGGGATGGGTTTTGCTAAATTATTATATTGAGGACCTACTATATATCACAATGTTCACCTTTCAAGGACAACAGATCTCAAACAGCAAAGAGGCTGGTGTAGACAATCCATAGCCCTACATGTGACATTATGGATTGGTGAACATTATAGGCAACCCTTCTATTACTCAGAGAATGCTCTCTATCCATGTCTCATACACAAACACACTTGGCTAGGCAACAACCACTATATTGGTAGTTCCCTGCATATTGCCCACAGATAGTAATCACAGTGTGATTGCAATGGACTACATGCCTGTTGAACACAACACTGCCACTGACATCAGAATGTACTGTGATGTGTAACATCTCCTGACTGTGTGTTATCCAACAAGTAAAAGGTCATGGCACCTTGTTCCATCCCTACAACAGGCAAATAAATGCTTACAGTGGTCCTTTGCTACGTTTCCCACTGGACGCCTGCAACAACTGTAGAGTCTGCAAATGTAACCCACAAATAGAATACCATGCCTTATACACATGCCCTGTATGGACAGATGCCACTAACTCCACTGAATACCTGTATCATGCTGTCAATGTAGGTGCAGGCATGACCTCAGGTCCAGAGCCAGGTCTCACCACATGATGTCAGGAATGCCACATCAGATGATAACAATCTGTCCAAACAGCATGCCCCAGAGACCTCAAGTATACTTCCACACGTCACAGAACTTGCATTTGGGACATGTGCACAACCCAGACACTGTCCATGTTATAGAATATAGATCACATACATGGCAAGCATTGAACAGCACTAGCCACCCACAATAGTAACCCAGATGAGTGGCTGGTGAATACAATACCCACCTGTGTGAGCCAATCCAGGGACTACACCCTTGAGCCAATGGAGACCATTGTCATGTGGCCTGATGCCAAGGTATTCTCTTTGCCTAGCCTTGTACAGCCTTCTGGCACAGTCAACTACTACACACCTGTGAAGCAATGAACCCATGCATGTCAGTACTGGCACATATCTGTCTGTATCTGTGTGTGTGTGTGTGTGTGTGTGTGTGTGTGTGTGTGTGTGTCTGTCTGTGGAGATTAATGATTTTGAAGCCATTCACACTCACTACACCCCCCATTGCCCTACTGTAGCATGCCTGCTGATGTCAGTCACCTTGAAGTAACCCTTTGGCCATTTATCAGCCTGATAAGCTCTGTGGCGCATGTGATAACTGTGTAATACTGTAGTGTAGCAAACTTTTGTGAAGTTCTTTTTCTAAATATAAGAAAATAATAAGTAACAGTTTACTGAGGACTACACCTACATGGTTGAATACTGGTCATACTAAACTACTGAGAAAAAGAGGATGAGATGTAGGTTCTGGAAGAGGTTTAAGAGAAATGATTTAAAACGGGCCTATAATTTAGTCTCCAGAAGGTTAAATGCCTCTTTGAGATTAGAAAAAAGTACATTTGAAAATAATTTAGTTAGTAGCCCTTGTTCTAAGAAATGTTATTCTTATGTTAGATACAGCAGTAATAAGGTTACATCTCTCAGACCAATTTCTGTTCAAGGTGAAATGCTGAATGCTAGAGAATTTTTGAGGAATTCAATCAATGAGTACTTCTTGGCAGAAGATGTTACACTGCTTGATGATGTTTCTGTTGTAGAACTCTAATAGAAGATGATTGTATATGCCCGTTTTCAATCTGACCCTTGTTCAAATATCTTTGAGCCATATTAAACAGGATAGTGGTATGAGACATGATAATATGCCAGGCATATTCTGGACATATTGCAGTAAATATATTTTGGCTACTGTCACTTGATTTTTAATAACCTGTTGAATTCTGGCACTGTCCCTGCATGTTGGAAACCTGTAGATATAATTCCAATTCATAAGGGGGTCCAACGGACAAAATAAGTAATTATAGCCGTATCAGTCTTACTTCACTGTTGGATAAGAGTTTTGAGAAGTGTCTACTTTCCATTCTTAATCAAGACTTTCAGGGATGTTTAATTGACCTCATGCAACATGATATCAAAAAATGTTCTGCATTCACAAATTCAGTTGAAATTTATGACCCAATGACAACTGCCTTAGATATGGGCATGGCTGTAGTAATGGTCTATTTAGATTTGTCTAAGGCTTTTGACACTTTCTCTTTTTCTTCTATTATTGATGTCAGGCTCTACACAAAGTTAATCCATACATTGTTCGCTGGGTAGCTAACTGGCTTTGTGGTAGACTACAGAGAGTGACGATTGGAAATTATGCCTCTAGGTGGTTTTAAGTGAACAAAGTGGTCCCTCAGGGCTCAGCTCTAGGTTAAGTACTTTTCAGTCTGGTACTTTCATTTGTTCCTAAGATGTCTAATGTTTGGATGGCCAAGTATGTGGATGATATTAAACTAGGCTATGTTATTACATCAACAGAGGATATGGATCAGTTCAACACTTGCATGTGTTTAGTGGCTGAATGTTTAGACTTAACTAGACTGAAAGTTAATCAGGATAAATGCTCTACTTTGCATTTTGGGAAACGAATGGCTGAATATCAAATAAACCTAGGTCTGCACAATTTACGGAAGTTGGCAGAATATAAGGATTTGGGTATTATTATTATTATATGCAGTGATTTTGGGTATAGCACTAATGCCTTAAAAGTTAAAGCTGAGGCATTTAAAGTTATTGGCTTAATTATTAAGAACTTTACAAGAAGAAGTAATGACTGTCTTTTGATGTTGTTCATAACATTTTTTATTTTTTTTTTATTTATTTAACATTTGTTGACCTGGAAAGTCCGACTAGGTTCCACAGATCCTGTTTTCAGCGGAGGCCCGGGGAGAAATGCTCCAGAACATATATTACACCCATCAATTGCTCCTACAAGAAAGGTGATCTCCTGCTTTTAGCAGGTATTCAACAAAAATTTGCAAAGCATATCATTACTTCTAGCGATAAATCATACCCATGTAGATTGGAAAGTCAAGAGCTCTTTTCAAGTCAGTTACAGATATCTGCTTTGCTTAGGTTATAGGGGCCTCTGAAGTGAATAATATGAATCTCTACTAAATACTGCATTGCTGAATGCAAGCATATCAACCAGAGGTGCAGATTTTACTTAAATAATTGAAGAGTCAAGTACAATCTTAAAAGGCCAGGCTATTTAATGCAGTCATTGGGTTGACTTTGAAACAGGCTTCCTTTACATATTTGACAATCTTCTCTTTGCAAATATTCAAAAAATCAATTTGATACCTGGTTTGGTCCAGGGTTTATACATTCATTGAGAAGTTTGCATTCTGAAAGGCCTTTGGCCTTCATGCAGGAATTAATGAACAATTGAACAATATACTTAAGGAGTTATACTGCTGCAACTACAACAGTAATTAAATTGTGGGCCTTTGATCGATGTATTCTTTTGTAGTCCAAGATGAAGTGATATACCCCCTCCCCTATATTATTCCTGAGGTGCCAAAACTGTCACTGCACTTAGAGATCCTTACAGTTTCGTGTGTGACAGCTGGTACAGGAAATGAAGGAATTTGACCTCTGTCTCACCATCATTTATTTTCCTCTATACCAAAACATTTACAACTTAAACTAGTCTACTTCCTCATTTTTTACCTAACAATATCTCCTTTCTTTCAGCTGCAGTATCTTCATAACATTTTTATAGATAATTGTAACTGCATATATATGATAACTGCTCTACAAGTTTTATTATGAATGATTATAATGTTAACTGTGTTTGTAATGGTTATATATTTTGTAACTATGTTTTGGAGCTTTTCTCTCCGGGCCTCTGCTGGAAAAGGGCTTTTGCTCAGTCAGACAATCCCGGTTAACAAATGTAAAATAAATAAATAAAATTATGTTACCCTGTGCTTGCAGTGGAAAGTGTTTCATTTTATTTATTTATTTTTACCCGGATATTTTCGAAAATGCTTTATTTTCATTAGTTTTTTAATTTCCCTGCTTTTTCCTTGTTGCTAAGTTAAGTCTGTAACAAAATGTGACCGACTTTCTATTTCTTCATTTTTCACAACTGTTTTTTTTCTGAGGCACAGATGTCTTGTAGCGTTATATTTTCTACCTTTCTTGTTATTCTGCTCATAGCGTGATTTGTTAAAGTACAGTTAAATCACTCTTCTACAAACGGAAGGGTCTGGAAAATAATGATATCCACTAATCCCTACAGCGGGAAGATTTGGGGGGGGCTTATTATTTTAGGAAATTATTTGTAGTTGCAGTTGTTTTATAACTATTGTTTTTGTTTGTTTTCTCTTCCCTATGCTCTTCTGTAATTCTGCAGCCAGATATTACCAACTTTCTGTTCTTTACTTTTGGTTAACATTATTTTTTGAAACACAAATTCTGCCATCACGTTTTATCTTTTAATGTTATTCTTTTCCCCATTTGATTTGTTAATGTACTGCACAGTCACTCTTCAGCAACACTGTCTCCTTGATAATGACACAGCTACTACTTATGCTGTGGGCTCTGTAAGACTTAGAAAGTACTGTGTGTACTTTTACAACCATCACTGAACTGTGACATCCACTGCGGTGGTGGTGCTGGGGCAGCATTGTCGACTCACAGCAAGACGTTGTCCATTCGATTCTTAGCTAAAGTGTCTTCTGTGTGAAGACATGCGTGAAGGGGCGTACCTTTGTTGAAGATTGTGCATCAGGGCTGGTAACTTGGCACATAAAAATCTTCTACCAATCATTAGCGGGCCGGAGTTCCGCTGTGGCGACCCCTAACCGGGAAAAGCCGAAAGACACAACAACTGAATTGTGACATACAGCAACCCATTTCTCTTCCTCTAACTAGGCTTGGGATGTCTGTAAGTTAGTGAGAAGGACTAAAGTTCTACTTCCAGTGCTAAGAGTACATGGTTTGAATCTTTCCATCTTATATTTCTACTGTGACCTTCAGCAGGTCACTTAACCAGGCAGTGCTTTGAGGTGGTTGGAGGTTTGGGTAGACTTCCCATCAGTTTCCTGGGTTGCATGCATACTAAATTCTTATGAGCCTATGACCCTATCGCTTTAAGGCAGTGCTTTGAGGTGGTTGGGGGTTTGGATAGACTTCCCATCAGTCTCCTGAGTTGCATGCGTACCAACTTCTTATGAGCCTATGACCCTATGGTTTTAAGGCAGTGCTTTGAAGTGGTTGGGAGTTTGGGTAGACTTCCCATCAGTCTCCTGGGCTGCTTGTGTACCATCTTCTTATAACCCTATGACCCTATCGCTCTACTCCTTTTTAGTACACATCACATCATTAGTTTCTTGCAACTGTCCAGGAGAGGCTTACCTAAGTCTCCTTGCAAATGACTGTCCATGAAAATAGCCTTCAGTATCATTTAACTGTTTTCTACTCATTATAAACTATAATGTGAATCCTTCTAGCTAAAGAATTGTATTTTTCCACCATTATATATCTGTTACTTGCTTTCAATGCAGTAATGTCTAAATGTTTGTTAATTTCTGTTATGTCTGTAAGTGATATTTTTGTATCTTTTTTACATGATTGTTAAACTCTAACTTGCTGTAACTGGAGCTTTTCTCCCCGGGCCTCCGCTGAAAAAAGGACCTTTGTCCAGTCTGGCATTTCTAGTAAACAAATGCAAAATAAAATAAATAAAAAAATAAAATAACTATCACAGTATTGTTCTCTGTTTTGCTTCCTTAGTAAGTTTCAGCAAGTGTCCAAAGAAATGCATAGCTTTTCACTGCATGTTAATGTTTTCTGTGATGTTTTCCCAGTCATAATTGCATCAGTGTTGTTTAATGTACAAGACATTTCCTTTCCGCAGTGTCTTTCCTGCTCTCTTCTGTTCCATTCTATTTTCATTATCTCTGATAGTCTCTTGCTCACATACTCTCACACTGGTTTGTCATCTTCGTATGTTTGGCCCTTTGCATTGTTTCCCCAGTTTACTGTTTGTCAAGCAGTTCAGTCATTTGAGAAGTGATGAGTAACCATTAGAAACGTCAGGACCTGCTAAAGTGAGTCTGGAAAAACAGAGGCTGAATTGCTGAAAAATGGACTTACATATGTTAAGTCCAAGATGGACATTTCCTGGGATATTCCCTTTTCTCTGAGGTATACCAAGTTGGTATGTATAAGTTCAGGGTGGTGTAGGGTCCTTGCCACCCCCAACCCTGTAAAAAAAAAAGAAGTTTAAAGGAGAACGGTGATTTTCAAGATTCTCTCAACGTCAGGTATTTTCACACTTTTTTATTGGTATGTTGGAACTCAGCGTTAAGAATGCCAACATTCAGTAGGGAGCCAAAATGACGTGCAAAGCTTCTTTAGTTATTCTTACTGTCACTAAAGTGGGTCAGTCTTCTAACCACTCACTAATATGTCACTCTAGCCTTGGTAAACTCAACAACTGTCAGACTATAAAATGCCTGTTTGTATGGACCACTACTTGGTTTCTTTCTGACTGACGCATCTTGACATGTGCTGCAAGTAATTGTTTTTATCTCAGTCAGCACAAGTTGAAGAAAATGAAGTCGGCCATAATTTGATGAACAATAGATGAATGTCCATATTTTAATGAAAGGGCAGTATTTTTCTTTACATTGCGTAACTCAGTTGATTCATACTTTCTTCAGAAACATACATTTGCATCACCACACATTTAAGCATTTTCAGTACAATGGTTTGGAGACCAATATGAACACAGTCAGTGTAAATGAGACAAGCACAAATGAATGTCAAATAAAGATACTCCATTCACAATATGCTGCACATATGCCTGCATTTTTCCCTTTTAAAATGGTAAAACAGCTCATCATCTGTTTTCTGCACCCATTGCACAGCCTTAGCAAGCCTGGTGTGTTGATAATTTACTTAATGTTTATAAGAAACATTGTGGTGTACTTTTTCAAGCCCATTGGTCACCATTTGGTGGCCCTGGTGGTGCAACAGTTAGCATTCCCTCCTCCCGACACAGGGTTCTTTGGTTTGATTCTTGGCTGGGGTGCCTTCTGTGTGGAGCCTGCATGTCCTTACTGCAGTTGTGTGGTTTCCTCTGGGTGTTCCTGTTTCCTCACACATTCCAATAGGTTCATAGGTTCATAGGTTCATACTAGGCTATCTGCCCAAGGGCATTTATAAGCCTAGCCCATAATTATGTGGCTTTCGCCACCCCTTTAGTTTGAATAAAAACTATGCCTATTATTTTGCTGTGCCTCTGTCAAGCAGTGACACTGAAGTAATCCCTGGGGTATATCTGCGATCTCCCATCCATTTGTCAAGATTCCTCTTGAACAAGGCCAGCGAGGTGCTCTGCCTCACATGTACCGGGATTTTGTTCCACAGCATAGGGAGTCTCTGGGTGATGAATCTGTCCCTCCAGCACATTCTATTTATAACTGTGTCAAGGTTTAAGTCTCCCGCCCTTGTGGTTCTGAGGGATCTAGATTTTTAGAGGTGAAGCATATTCATCAAATCTGGGTTTGACATGGCCTTATATGTCAGGCACAGGTCACCTCTGAGCAAGCGGTATGAGACTGAATAGAGCTGGAGTTCTTTCAGTCGGGCAGCATAAGACATATTTTTGAGACCCTTTATCCTTTTGGTGAGGAATTTTGGGGCCTCTCAAGCTGCAGCAGGTGTCGGCTCAGATACATTCGAACGGGCATTGTACTCAATCATAGGTCTAATGAGAGATGAGTACAGGGGGACGATGACCTCCCTTGATCTGGATGTGAATCCCTTCATGATCAGGTGGGCAATATAGAAGGTTTTCCTAACTACTTTAGCAACATGAGTGTCAAACGAAAGGCTACTGTCAACCTGGGTCCCCAGATCCCTGATAACTTCTTCTGTGCTCAGTGGATTGCCACCTATATGGTAGCTAGGGGTAACCTTGTTTTTCCCAAAGGGTATGACTATGCATTTCTTGGCGTTTAACTTTAGGCCATGGCTCTGGCACCAGTTTTCCGTTTCTGTGAGGCCCTTCTGAAGGATATCTGTGTGAGATGTGTTTTCGACTATGGCGCCCAGTTTGCAGTCATCTGCAAACTTTGTCAGCCATAACCCTCCTGTGTTTGCTTGTACTTCAGAAAAGTAGATGTCGAACAAGAGTGGACCCAGGACTGAGCCCTGTGGGACACCACTTGTGACAGGCTTTGAGTCTGACATGGCTCCAGCAACTCTGACCCTGTGGGTTCTGTCACTTAGCCAGTTTGCAACCCATCTTGTGATGTATGGGTTTACATTCAAGCTGATGAGTTTTTCGATGATACCTGAGTGGGGTATTGTGTCGAAGGCCTTTGCCAGGTCGAGGTAGGCTGTATGGACTGCCTTTCCCTCATCAATGGCCTTGGTGACTGTCTCGAAAAAGTCAACCAAGTTTTAGAGACAGGATTTTAGAGGCAGGATCTGCCTTTGACAAAGCCAAACTGGGTTGGATCCAAAGTCTGCAAGTTCCCTATGTCTTTATTTATGAGTTCCATTATGATCCTCTCCATGGCTTTGCAGATAAGGCTTGTTAAGCTAATGGGGCGGTAATTTCCAGGGTCGGTGGAGGCACCGCCTTTATGAAGTGGGACCACTGTCGCCGTGCGCCACTCCTTGGGTACGTATCCTGAGGTGATGCTAAGATTAAACAGCTGTCCTAACTGTGGGTTTAATTCCTCGTTGAGTTCGTGAAGCACACAGCCGGGGACACCATCCGGTCCCATGGATGCTGTGTTTTTTGCCTTAGTGAGAGCAGTTCTCACCTGGGTGTTGGAGATGTTTGGGGGGCTACAATCCTCTGGTATAGATATCTCTCCTTTTGGGGGAGGGGAGAGAAGTTTGCACTGAACCTGTCAGCCAGTATGTTGGCAATGTGTGTAGGTTCAGTAATTTTCACATCATTTTGAACTAATTCTGAGCATATCTGGGAGTTTCCTCCTAGGTTTCTAACATAGCTAAAGAAGGCCTTATGATTGTCTTTTGAGTCCTTGGCGATTTTTCTCTCAAAATTTGCCTTGGATGATTTTATGAGGGCTCTTAGTTTTTACTTATGATGATCAAAGGTGTCTTACCTTTCAAGGATTTTGCTCTATCTTGTAGTAGCTTCCTCCTTTTGTTGTAGAGCTTGTTTATGGCTGGGGTCCACCAGACTGGACGCTTGCCTTTGGTACAGAGAGTCTTAGTTTTGTTTGGGATTACCTGATCCATGCAGTCCTGTAGGTGCTGGTAGAAGGCATTTGTAAGTGATTCAGCGGTTTGAGTAATGTTTACCACTGGCTCAGGGGCCTTAAAGGAGACCACACTAGTTTTTAGAAGTGTGAAGTCGGCTTTTGAGAAGTTTTTCACTGTGGTCTTTTTTGTTTCAGGTGGGGGTGGGATGAGGACCTCCAGCGAGATTAGTTTATGATCTGATCTCACCAGTGAGGGGTATACTTCTGGTGTTGAACATTTTGATCCCATGTTCGTGATGATGAGATCAAGTATGTTTTCTCCTCTTGTCGGGATGGTGACTAGTTGTTCCATGGCATTTGAGTTTATGAACTCCAGGAATCTTTGGGTTAGAGTGTTTGGGCTTGAGTAGTGTTCCCAGTCTATATTAGGGTAGTTGAAGTCACCTAGTATGATGGTGTTTGGAGATACATTTATCCCTCCAATGTTTTCAGGAAGGCCATATGAGGTTCCTGAGTTTGAGAGGGTGGCCTGTAACATGCTACAAATTGCAGAGCAGTCTTGCCTATGGTTAATTGCACCTGGATGGTCTCCGATGCATCGTGCGTTGCCACCAACCTTGAGGTGTGGGTGTCCTTTATGAATATGGACACCCCCCCCTCCTTTCTTGGTGTTGTCCGGATTTTGGGGCCGGAACGCATGATATGAGGTGAAACCTGTTAGTGCTGGGGTGCTCTCAGGAGCCTTGAACCAGGTTTCTGTCACAGCACAGACATCGATGTTCTCCATATTGAGAAGGGCCTCGAGTGCGTGCATCTTGAGATTGAGACTTCTGGCATTGAGCAGCATTACCCTTAGTTTTTTTCCCTTTTTGGTGTTCTAGGGTGGTAGGTTTAGAATTTGAGCCTTGCCTAAAAAAGGCACTATGGGGGTGGCAAGAGCCTTTGCCAATATCCGGAAGCCCAGGGGTGACAGGTGCAAGCCGTCCCTTGTGAAGCAGCGTGGCTTGTCCAGCATGTCATCCCAGGCAGACAGACATTGGATCCCCTTTGAATGACACCAGACTTTAAGCCAATTATTAAAGCTGATCATCTTATCACTGTATTGTGGCATCATTCTAGGTGAAGGTAGGATACTGCTCAAGGTCATGGTCATACCTTACTGGGCTACATAATCAGAGAGCTCCTCGATGTCCCTTTTCATGTAGTCCAAGGAGGTATGTCTCAGGTCGTTGACACCAGCGTGGACAATGACTGAGTCATACTTGTACCTGCTGTTGAGAGACCTGAGTGCTTGCGTTATGTGGCGGATTCTAGCGCCCGACAGGCAGCTTACTGTGACCTTCTCCTTACTCAGTCTGGTGAGCAGGACGTCAGTGTGTCTGACTATGGAGTCACCAATGACAAGTGTGTCTGGCATTGTGTTTGGCCTTAAGGGCTGTGAGTGTTTGACACTCTGACTGTGTGGTCTAAGTGTTGCATGTGTTGGGTCCTGAGGTGGTAGTTGTTTGGGTGTCTGCTTTGGTGGCCTCTGCTGTTTTGGTAGATTTTTGATCAGAGCCTCTGAGTATGTCTTTGTGTGATTATGTGTATGATTTGAAGTTGTGATGGTACTATGTGTGACTGGGTATGTATTGTGTGTGGTTAACTTCTCCTCCTGTCTGGTCTTGCCAGTCCTATGTTGAGAGAGCTCAGCCTCCAGTTTGGCTGTATAGTTGCATCTCTCGCATGTATTTGTGTTTTGTGGGAGAAGGAGAGGATTGTCTGTGTACATGAGGCAATTGTAACATTGCCTCAATATTCCCAGGTTCATCAGTTGAGCAGGAGAGGACATTAGCAACTGATCCCTCGACATACTAGAAGTAGTAGATAAAGAGACTTTCAAAGGACTCCGGGGGATGTGGGTTTTAGGCTGGTGGGGTACTATCTATAATAGGAGTGCTTTATCAAGGTGCAAGTACTGTAGGAGTAAGTGCTAGGCTTTACAGATAGAGAATAGTCTACTTGGGAATCAAGTAGAGATGAACTTTTCAGTTATAGGATACGCTGGTTTGATCAGCAGTACAGCTCGAGGAAGGTAGTTCTAAGGGAAAATTTGAAGAGTGGAATTTAGATGGCCCGAATAGTTTAACCTTGTTTAACCGCCGCTGCTCTTGTGTGCAACAGTGGCAACTCCGCGCTAAATCGGTGTATTGGACTTCCTCAAAATGGCTCTAAGTGTTAGTGTATGCCTTCTGTGAAGGTTGGGCACCAAGCTGGCAACTCAACAGTAAAACCTCCACTGCCAATCATTCTGTGGAAACAATGATCTGCTGTGGTGACTCCTAATAGGAGCAGCTGAAAGTTGAAGAAAACATTTTTCCCAGTGTTGCAGAGGAACTGCTGCATCATCTTCACTCCAATCTTTCATAACCTTCAGGCACATCTTGTCTGCTCTTTTGTCTTCATATTCATTTCATACATCAGTTGTTTCCTACATACAGCACTGCTTAACATAGTTACATACGTAATACATGAATGCCACAATCAAGGACACTTAGTAAACTGACGAAAAATGGAGTGTTTGGTTTCCTTGTGTCAGTGGTCACTCTCTCTTTGATTGGTAGTTTAGCCATACTCCGTCTCCCCTGTACTCAGTGCTGGCTTATGTGTCTAGTGTATATGGAGCTGAAAATTATAAGTGGCCTTTTTAGTGTTTCAGTAGCACAGGATTTCAGACTAAACTGGAAATAGAAACGGCAACACCTATTTCATACATATAAGGCTGGAGATTCATCCCTATAACTCCCACTGTTTATTTACCTTAAGCTTTATTTCCATCTTTCCCACTGGTTATTTATTTATTTGCATTTGTTTACCAGGAAAGCCCATCTGGGAACTAAAACCCTTTTTTACTGGACATTTATGGAAAAAAGCTCCACATATGCAAAGTTATTATGGCAACATGTAAAACATGTATTAAAGCAAAAGCATTTATAAGTGTGTTACCAAGAGAGCTCAAGATTTAAACAAAGAATTAACTGCACTGTGTACTACAGATACATTAAAGTGTGTATTTTATAACAAATGAATAGAAAGACAGTTCTGGTTGTTGTGCTGTACAATATGGATACTTGAAAGAATTCATTTTACTTGAAAAAGTTACCTAACTGCAGATTGGTCAGTGAAGTGTCACTAATTGAATATATGCATGAAAACACATCTACACACACACACACACACACACACACACACACACACACACACACACACACACACACACACACTCTGATATAATCTACTCCATTATATGTACACATATTTATATACATACATGTAAGATGTGTACTACACACATATACCTCATGTATATAAAATGTATAGTTCACTGTCTTTGAAGCAACAGCCATTGGTGCAGAAGGCTGTGGGTTCTATTTCCATACCTGGTAGATCAGTTGCCAACACTACGGTATAGCATAAGGAAGATGTTGAACTCCAGAGTGTGCTGTCCTTTGGATGAGTTGTTAATCTGAGGCACTATCTGATTGAATTGGCAGTAGCTCAGGTAGATATACAAGATTCCACAGCATCTATAAAAAAGATAGGGAAAAATTCCATCTTTCCTTAGTCAAATTTTCCCTTCATAGTAAAAATACCACCTTGTGTCTCCCCTGAAAAGAAGCTACCAGTCTAGTGTGACTAACAGGGTCAACAAGGGATAAACAGAGTAAAAATATTTAGATACTTAAAGTACTTCTGACTTCCTTTCCCTATTTTGTTAATGGAGGGCAGCATAGCACATGTATGCTAAAGTACAGTCACTTATATATAATGGTTGCTGTCAGTAATTACATTTCCTTGTAGACTAGAAAATGCTCATAGACTCCACCTGTATAAGGACTGAGTCAAAGTCAGTGGAAGATGTCTTTTCGCATGGATCTGTGCACCAGATATACATCCTCCTCTGCAAGGATGTCGCAAGAAAGCATACAATACCTTTTTATAAACAGTATCAGTGCACCTAGCTGGTAAGGTTATCACCCATCTCACTTCCTGTATAGCAGTCCTGATTTGGGCAGTTCTGTCCTTTGGTGGTGAGGTGCTATGAAAACTGTAAATGTGTGGATAATTTGGAAGATTTACAGGAAACATTTATTGATTGAAACATTAATTAGATTTTAAAATAAGGAAACATTAATTGAATTTTAAAATACCATCTTAGACAGTAGATGCTTCCTGTCCTACAGCTTTGTGTGCTCACCACTCTAAGATGGTGCTGTGGTGCAGCGGTAGCATTGTCGCCTCACAGGAAGAGGTTCTCCAGTTTGATTCTTGGCTGGGATGCCTTCTATGTGGAGTCTGCATGTCTTCCCTGTGTTCATGTGGGTTTCCTCTGGGTGCTCCGGTTTCCTCCCATGTTAGAAGGACATGCATCTATAACATTTCTTCCCGGGCCTCCGCTGAAAATTGGCTTTGTTCCAAGTAGGACTTTCCCAATAAACAAATGATAGATAACAATAAATAAATAAATAAAATAAAAAAGCACTGCTTGCTCTCTGCAGTTTTAGCCCTTCCTCCAGCTGGTCCCATTCACCTCGCTGCCTGTTGTACTTCCTGCTCAACTGAGGACATATAGAGCCTACAGTATAAGAATTGAAACCTACTGGTAAGCTAATGTGGGTGCTTTTCCTGTGATGATACCTGTGAACAACTTCAATTTATTGGCATATTACTACCTATATTAGCTAATGTAGGTGTTTTTCCTGCAATAATACCTGTGAACAACTTCAATTTATTGGCATATTACTACCTAAATTAAGTGTTGTGCACACAAAGAGGGACAGCAGCTAGCACCTCCCTGCCTTTTTTCCACTCCTTGTCTTGCTCACTTTCTGACACTAGGATGGCAGCAAAACACCACTCTTTGTCTCTATTCCATGTACTAATAGGGCTCAGTAAAGCTGTCTTCCCCACAGTGACTCTAACTGAATCAGTGTCTCTCAGCTGAAAGCGCTGCTTAAAAGCATAGCATACTGCTGCTGTCGTAACAAAAGCACCCCCGACAACTAGCAGTCACAGCTCTCACTTACTTACCGTTCCAAAGTTTCAGTTCCAACCCTCGACAACTAACAGTCACAGCTCTCACTTACTTAACATTCTACAGTTTCAGTTCCAAGTCTCACTGATAATTTTATTTTCTTAGCAGCTGTTGGGCTGGCTCTGCCTGCTCTGTTTGCCCTTCTGGCTCACTCTGGTTCTTCCACCTTACCCCCTTTCCCACCCCCCTGCACCCCCCAGAGTTATACTTAGCAGTAACTCCACCCCTCCAATCAACTTTCACCCACTCACACAATCCACTTTGACTGTACCCTCCCCCTCCTCGATAGCCTCCTCCCCTCTCTTCCCCAGTGTCCACCCATAACAGTACCTTCCACACTCCAAAACCTTTGTACATCCATTTTACAAGTTTACTCTTTCCACCAAGGGCAAACGTCCAGTCTGGTGGACCCCAGCCATAAACAAACTTTACAATAAGAGGAGAAAGCTGTTACATGATAGAGCAAAATCCATAAAAGAGAAGACACCCTTGATCATTATTAGTAAAAAAATATGAGCACTCATAAAATCATCCAAGGCCAACTTTGAGAGAAAAATTGCCATAGATTCAAAAGACAATCATAAGGCCTTCTTCAGCTATGTTAGAAACCTGGGTGGAAACTCCCAGATATGCTCAGAATTAGTCCAAAATGATACAAAAATCACTGAACCCACAGACATTGCCAACATACTGGCAGACAGATTCAGTGCAAACTTCACCCCCCTCTCCCCCCCAAAAGGAGAGATAACTATCCCAGCGGAGTGTAGCCTCCCAGACATCTCAAATGCGCAGGTGAAAGCTGCTCTCTCTAAAGCTAAAAACACAGCATCAATGGGACCGGATGGTGTTCCCAGCTGTGTGCTAGACGAACTCAATGAGGAACTAAACCCGCACATAAGGCAGCTGTTTAATTTTAGCCTTACCACAGGATACATGCCCAAGGAGTGGCGTACGGCAACTGTGGTCCCACTCCACAAAGGCAGTACCTCTACGGACCCTGGTAATTACCGCCCCATAAGCTTAACAAGCCTGGTCTGCAAAGCTATGGAGAGGATCATAATGGAACTCATAAACAAAGACATAGGGGACTTGCAGACATTGGACCTGACCCAGTTTGGCTTTGTCAAGGGCAGATCATGCCTTTTGAACTTGGTCGACTTCTTCAAAACAGTCACCAAGGCCATTGATGAGGGAAAGGCAGTCCATACAGCCTACCTTGACCTTGCAAAAGCTTTCGACACAATACCCCACTCGGGTATTATAGAGAAACTTACCAGCTTAAATGTAAACCCATATGTCACAAGATGGGTTGCAAACTGGCTAAAGGACAGAACCCACAGGGTTAGAGTTGCTGGTGCCATGTCAGACTCCAAGCCGGTCACAAGTGGTGTCCCACAGGGCTCAGTCCTTGGCCCCCTGTTGTTCGGCATCTACTTCTGAGAAGTACAGGCAAACATAGGAGGACTATGGATGACAAAGTTTGCAGATGACTGCAAACTGGGCGCCATAGTGGAAAGTACATCGGACACAGATATCCTTCAGAGGGGTCTCACGGAAACTGATAACTGGTGCCAGAGCCATGGCCTGAAGTTAAATGCCAAAAAATGTATAGTCATACCCTTCGGGACAAACAAGGTAACCCCAAGCTACCATATAGGTGGCAATCCATTAAGCACAGAAGAGGTTATCAGGGACCTGGGGACCCAGGTTGACAGTGGCCTTTCTTTTGACACTCACATTGCTAAAGTGGTTAGAAAGACCTTCTACATTGCCCACCTGATCATGAAGGGATTCACATCCAGATCAAGTGAGGTCATTGTTCCCCTGTACTCTTCAGTTATCAGACCAATGATTGAGTACAATGCCTCATTCGGGATGTATCTCACCCGACACCTGCAGCAATTGGAGAGACCCCAAAAGTTCCTCACCAAAAGGATAAAGGGACTCCAAAATCTGTCATATGCTGCCAGACTGAAGAAACTCCAGCTCTATTCAGTCGGATACCGCCTGCTCAAAGGTGACCTGTGCCTGACATACAAGGCCATGTCCAACCCAGAATTAATGGACATGCTCCACCTCAAAAAATCCAAATCTACCAGATCCACTAGAGCAAGCGACTTAAACCTTAGCACAGATATAAATAGGACATGCTGGAGGGATAGATTTGTCACTCAGAGACTCCCTATGCTGTGGAATAAAATCCCGGTCCATGTGAGGCAGAGCACCTCGCTGGCTCTGTTCAAGAGAAATCTTGACCGGTGGATGGGAGATCGTAGGTTTACCCCGGGAATCATCTCTGTGTCACTGCTGGACAGAGGCATAACAAACTAATGGGCACAGTATTTTTTAACATAAGGGGTAGCGTAAGCCACAAAACTTTGGGCTAGGCTTATAAATGCCTTAGGGCTGATGGGCTAGGCTTATAAATGCCTTAGGGCAGATAGCCTAGTATAAACCTATGAACCTAAGTATGGCACACCCTATATAGTCAGCTGTCCCCAATCTGTTTATAACTCTTGCCGTTAGCCTACTAATTCTTATTACCTCCCCAAAGCTACAATTCACCCCACAGCTAGTACTTCTACAGTGTCTCCCCTATGCAGTGACAAGCCATTAAACAGCGTCCATAATATATCACCCAGCCTACTCAAATACCATTTCATTCATCATAACTAAAAATATTGCCCTGTACCACAATAAGTAAAAACATCTACCACTATCTAGCAACCTATAACAAAAAAGAAAAAGGAATTTATTTCAAAACACTCCCTTAATAACCAAAACAGAATATCCCCATGTGGTGACATCCACCCCAACCCAGGACCCTCCGGCTTAACTATACTTAACCAAACTCCATTTTCTAAAGATCTACTTTTATCAACATTAAACATTCATAGTGTCTGTAACAATATTACAGACTTCCATGTGTGGCTAACACAAAACACCCAACATCCTAGAAGTCACTGAAACCTGTCTAAAACCCCAAATCCAAGATACTGAAATAATACCCTCAGGTTATAACATACTATGGAAAGATAGAACAAACAAAAAATAAGGTGGGCTATCCCGAATCTATGCTGACTGTCTCACAATACTACCCTTCCAGAAAACACTCCCATAATTTTCAAATGCTGAAATCCTAATAGGAAACCTGCAAATTAACAAATCTAAACAGCTATGCATAGTTTGTCTGTATATCCCACCAGGACAAAATATCCAAACCCTTGAGGGCAGCCTCGCCTGGATGTCAGAAAATATCTGCAAAGAAAATATTATGGGAGTTATAAACATTAATTGGCAAGATTTAATAACTGACTCCCGAATGATCAGCATTAACCTCTAAAAGTTCACCCAACTTGTCATCAACCCTACAAGAATGCTCAACGGCAATCCACCAGGAGCCACCCTTGATTGAATTTTAGTTTCAGATCTACTTAAATACTCAAATCCAAAGATCCTACTCAATATACTCATTGGTCACTTACCTATTTTCACTTACAGATCCACTCCACATATATCCAAATCTTATAGCTATAAAGCCACCAGAAACCTAAAACATTTTAATCAACACAAATTTATCAGCGCTCTGAAAATCTCAGATTGGCACCCATTAAAAACTCGCCCAGTGCATAATGCCTTACACTATTTTAATAAGATATTCCTAGACACACTCAACAACCTAACCCCTCCTCGTATTAAAAGAGTAAAATCAAACCATGTTCCCTGGCTAACAAAGGCTACTAAACAACTCCTATAAAAAAGAGACAAGGCCTGGAAAGAATGGCATAAAACAAAAATGAATGCAACCTACCTAGATACAAACAGTTATGAAACAAAGCTAAAAAGCTAGTATGTACTGACAAGAGAAACTATTTTCTATCCAACTGAGTGACCATAGAAACAACCCAAAACAATTCTGGAAAAGCATGACTAATCTCCTTACCCCACACCAAACAAAGCCCATCACCATGCCCAGAAAGAACACCATCACAAATAGTCACTATGCTCAACTCACATTTTAAAAATAGCATACACAAATTAATAACAGACTCCTCTCCATTTACCCTCACCCTATCAAATTCCCCCTCTTGTCTTCTACCCCACAAAAGAAGTTGTCACTTAGAAAGATCCTCTCCCCTCATAGACAAGTCTTCTCCCCTTCACCAAAGCAATATTACCCCATGTAGCCTTTTCTCACTAAAAACAATACCTACCACAGAAATTCAGAGACTCCTTAGAAAATTAAAACCATGCTCTCTCTCCTCTAATGACCTCCCATCTGAATACTTAAAACTCACTGCCGAGTCCATAGCTTCTCAGTTAGCACTCTGATCAACCACTCAATTACAGAATCCTATGTCCTCAACCTGTGGAAAAAATCCATCCTCACCCACTTCACAAAGCAGGTAACTCCAATGAACCCTCTAACTATCGTCCACTCTTTATCCTCTCCCCACAATCCAAACTCCTCGAAAAGTGCAAGCATAAATAATTACTTCACCATCTCACACACAACCTACTCACCCCCACCCAACATGGCTTTCCCCCCCTCACACAGCATCAGCACTGCACTTATTTCCTTCATGGATACTGTACAAAGATCCATTGGCTCAGGTAATATTACTTCAGTATTACCACTAGACCTGTCGAAGGCTTTCAATATAGTATCACACAAAATACTTCTAAACACCTTTCTAATATCGACTGCACTCCACCCACCCATCAGTGGTTTAATAGCTACCTCACTAATAGGCAACAATGTGTAAAATGGCAAAATACCCTACCAGAATACCAAACCAACCAAACTGGAGTACCACATGGGTCCATACTCGGACCTTTACTCTTTAACATGGCCTTCCCACTGCTTCTCCTGTTAGCTCTGTTATCCAGTATGCAGATGATACAACCATCATCCCCACCTGAAATAACCTACATCACCTCCAACAAAGAACCCAAGATACCTTCACCACAATTGAAACCTGGTTAACCAAATCAGAACTACATCTTAATGCCAAAAAACAAAGCTTCTACTCTTCGCAGCAATCCCCTCTCACCTGACTTTCACTTTCATATTTTCATCCAAAGCAACACAGAAATTGAAATTGTATCCCATGCTAAACTATTAGATCTTACCATTGAGAATAAACTTACATTTGAACACCATATTGGTAATGCCATTAAAAAAAACACTGTACATTAGGAACCCTATACAGACAAACATTTCATGGAAGCACCACCAAAAAACCTCTTGCCACCACTTACTTGCTCCCCTACCTATTAACTCCTTATAAGGTGCCCCCACTTTTACTAACCTGCACTCATCTCTACAAAATAAGCTTCAGTTCTGCTACCATAAAATCACCAGATTTGCCACAGGCAGCACATACTGCTCACATCACTGCCAAGCCGTAAAAGAATAAAACTGGCTGCAATTTCCACATCACCTTAACCCCATTCAACTGATCATAGCACATAAAATTGTCCACAGTCCAAATGAGGTACTTCTGTGGCCTTTCCAGCTGCTGCAGATGTCTTCTGAGGTGCATTCCAAAAGGGGCGTTGTACTCTATAATGGGTCTAATGAGTGTCGAGTAGAGGGGAACAATGACCTCTTTTTTCCTGGATGAGAACCCTTTTGTGATGAGGTGTGCCACAAGGATTTGCTGACTACTGTGGCAATGTGATTATCAAAGGAGAGACTACTGCCCAACTGGGTCCCAAGGTCTCTTATCACACATCCAACATTAAGTAGACTGCCGCCTATGTGGTAGTTCATGGGTACAGAGTTTTTACCAAAGGGGATGACAATGCACATTTTGGCATTGAGCTTGAGGCCATGGCTCTGACACCAGGCATCTGTCTCAGTGAGGCCCTTCTGTAGGATGTCCACATGATTTGGGGACTCGATTATGGCTCCTAGTTTGCAGCCGTCTGCAAACTTCATTAGCCAGAGGCCTTCTCTGTTAGCCTGTACTTCAGTTTAGTAGATACCAAACAGAAGAGGTCCCAGGACTGAACCCTGTGGTACTCCACTTGTCGCTGGTTTGAAGTCACATTTGGAGTCTGCAACTTTAACAGTGTGAGTTCTGTCAGTGAGCCAGTTGACAACCCATCTTGTGATGTATGGATTTATACCTAGTTTAGTGAATTTATTTATAATTCCAGAATGGGGGATGGTGTTGAAAGCCTTGGTGAGGTCAAGATAGGCTGTGTGAACCACCTTACCCTCATCTACAGCTTTGGTGACTGCCTCAAAGAAGTCGATCGGGTTCAGGAGGCATGATCTGCCTTTCACAAACCCGAACTGGGTGGGGTCCAGAGTTTGGAGGTTACCAAGTCTTTGTTTATGATTTCTATGATGATACTTTCCATGGCCTTGCAGACCAGGCTTGTCAGGCTAATAGGACAATAGTTCCCTGGATCAGTGGTGGCTCCTCCTTTATGGAGTGGGATAACTCTTACTGTGCGTCATTCAGTGGGCACAAAGCCTGACGTGAAGCTATGATTGAACATGGTGCTTAGGTGGGGAGCCAGTTCATTCTGACGTTCATGTAAAACACAGCCTGGGATGTTGTCTGGTTCCATGGATGCTGTGTTTTTGGCTTTAGAGAGTGCAACTTTTACCTGCATAGATGTGATTACAGGGACTCTGCATTGTTCCTTTATAGATATGGGCCCTTTAGGGGGGTGAGAGGGGGGTAAAGTTAGCACTGAACCTATCTGCCAGGATGTTGGCGATATCAGTTACTTCTGTTATTATCATGCCTTTGTGCTGTAACTCAGAGCAGATCTGGGTGTTGCCATTGAGATTCCTGACATAGCTATAGAATACTTTGTGGTTGTCCTTAGAACCAGTGGCGATTTTATTTTCATAGCTAGTTTTGGAGGATCTTATAAGGGATTTCAGCCTCTTACTGAGGCTGATCAAGGATCTCCTCCACTGATGGCATTTTACTCTCTTTTGCAACAGATTCTTCCTTCTGTTGTAGAGTTTGTTTATGTCAGGGGACCACCAGATTGGCTTCCTTTTTTGGAGGATAGCATCTTGGTTCTGTTTGGGATAGCACAATCCATGCACTTGTGTAAGTGCTTATAGAGTGTATTTGTGTAGGATTCAGCAGTCGTAACTGTATTGTCCATCTGCATGGGTGTCATGAAATGAAATATATATGAAAATGTATATATAAATATATACACATAAGTATGTGTTTAAAAGTCTTAAATACCCATATTTCTTAACTGGTTGTGATTTAAAAACAGGTTGCACAGATTTATGGTTGTTTAGTCCTTTTAATCCCTGATGTACTCTTAACCTAAAGATCCATCTTAATTCAGCTTGCTGCATGATATTTACAATGTCTCCCCTCCTGGCAACCTCATGTATAACATCTAACACTAGAAGCTTAAACTAATGTCCTTCACCACGTTCATTCATATGTTTTGCTATTCCAGTATGATGGAGGCCCCTACAGGCACAATATAAATGATCACGTATTCTGTCTCATAGGCATCTATTTGTTTTGCCTACATAAAATGAATGGCAGAGTGTACATTGAGCCAAATAAACTAAGTTCCTAGTATTACAATCAGGTGATACTGAGACGGTAAACTCTCGGTTACCTTGTGGATGTTTAAAAGTCAGGGATTCATCAATATGCATGCAAAATGAGCTTGCATTACATCGAAGTGTACCTCTCATTTCTTCATAACTACATTTATCACATATGCTATATATATATATATATATATATATATATATATATATATATATATATATATATATCTATATATGAATCATTTGAATATAAATCCTTGTAATATAAAATAACTTTTTATCTATATTTTAAATATTTTTACTTATATTCTTATAATATCCATATTTAACTATATCCATATTTATTTTATCCCGGTCTTTTACACCTTTGAAAAAAATCTTCTTTACATAGTTTCCCCATAATTATTTTACCCATTTACATTTCAAAAACACATGCTCCATATTTTGTTATTCTTGGCGATATAAACATATTGCATCACTTTTCTTCTGATATAACATATTTCCTTGTTAAAAAAACAACATAAAAAAACAGATTAAGAAACGTGTTTGTGTGGGAAGATTTAAAATTCCTGCATGTCTGTTTAATCACTATATGTGAAAAAGCAGAAATAATATCAGAAAATGGTAGTAGAAGTAATGAACTTACGAACATCCTAAGTCAAAAAAATAAAAAATATATTTTGAAATATTATACAGAATTATTAACTGTAGTAAGTATTCAGAAATAATCCAAGCATGGTAGAAAATCCCCATGATTTAATATAATCTGTGTAGGCACAGTGTAGAGCCTACACAGAATGGTACAGTGTCCATGTACAAGTTTCCCTCTTGTCAGTGAGCCATGAATATTAATCATGGTGTGTTGCAGATGGAGAACCAAGGAACATGGCTATTGGCACAGCCTAGGGAGTGTAGTGTTAACTGTGTCCACAGATGATTAAGACACTCCCTGCCCTGTCCAATTGTATTATTTCAATGTAATTTAAAAAAATATATATATGTTTGTGTGGCACGGAGCACAGCAATGCTAAGTGGCACTGAGACACCTGCCAGACATCTAAAATAGAAACTGGATGCTTTTAATTAGATATTTAAATGTCATGTTTAAGTGTAGCTGAGCTGGTTTGCATGGCATGGTGTGGTGCTCAGCAGTGTTTATACGTAGCTCAGAGGTATATCTAATAGTATAGCAGAATTCCACATATCTGTGTAGCTAAATGGGTAGAGTTATGGCCTCATAGGATTCAAATACATCGAAGGGAAAGGGAGCATTAATTTTTAAAATACCAATTATAGCAATTTATTTAAATTATGGCTGCTATGCCCTCAGCTAACCTCTACTAAGACCTGCCAACCACTGCATTAACACAATAATGGCTGAGCATGTTTATACACTGCTCAGCTTTCCTTAGCTGATTTTCGCACTGCTCAGCTCAACTGCACCAGTTTTAACACTGCTAAGCGATGCACTACATTTTTAAATGTTGCCCAATGGTGTTTAGGGGTGGGAAAACAGGCTATATTAATCAGAATAGTTGAAAATACAGCATAATCCATTGGAATTCTGTCTCTGAAGGATACTATGGCAGGCGTTGAAGAGAGTACACACTTTTGTGGTCAGAGTTGGGGCATTCAGGAGTCCAGGGTCATGGTTGGACTATAGTCAAAAACCATGATGACCGGCTGCTGCAGAGAGGGTTCCAGGGCTCCTAGTGTAAGGCAGTGGCCTGCGACCAGCTGGCATATGAACTCACCAGTGTGACAGGTATCCCCCACACAGGTGAGAAGGTATGTTACCACCAAGATGACCTGAAGTGATGAAAGGGGGATCTCTTGGACACCTGGGTCCAAGAAGCTCGGGCAGGGAATGCCCCACAGATATGTAAATACATTTACAGCTGTTTCACCAATATCTAATCTGAATGTCTGCTAAACTGGTATGCATAATGGTGTGCCTCTCTTCCAACAGCTGTAGAGGAGAGAGCTCACAACATCAAGGTGCATGTGGGACGCTTGGCCAAGTTGTGCCATGAGTGTGGTGAGTACAGATGTATTATGCTAACTGTACTGAAAAAAGGCAAGAAATAGGAAACCATTAACTGTAATAAAGTATATATAGTAATGTTTGAAATGCAATAAATGTGGGCTTACAACTGTACTGCAATAACTGAATATTGCCAACTGTAGTGCAATAAGCAAGAAAGAGTAAAGCATTAAGTGCAGGAAAGTATATACAATAAAGTTTGTAGTTCAATAACTGTGGAACTAGAGGTATATTGCAAGACCTGAGAAATGCCTAATGTTGTGCAATAAAAACTCATAACACTGCCAGTAACTGCACTGATGTTTATACAATAAAGTCTGTTGTTCAGTAAGTGTGGAATTAGATCTGTTTTGCAAGAACTGAATACTGACAACTGTTGTATAATAAAAACATGAAACAATACAACAAACTGCATGAAAGTTTATACAATAAAGTCTGTAATGCAATAAGTGTGGAAGTAGAGCTGTTTTGCATGAAATGAATTATGACCACTGTTCTGCAGTAACACATGAACCAATGCAAGTAACACCAACGTAAATTGTGAACATCAGGATTGTCTTGTTTTAGCCACCACAGTAGAGCTATATGCATTCAAGCTCGGAAGGAAGGTGCTGCTGTCAAGTATAAGACTGTAATAGCTGTAGACTGCAAATATAATGGCTGCCATATGTATTGTTTAACAGATATAGTACTGTTCAGGGCTGATTCTAGGCCAGTATTGTTCATATAATGCTCTGTCAGCCAGAAACAGCAGGTAAGCAAGGTATATGGGTGAGGTAGCCCACTCCATGATCTGATAGTGTTTGTTGACTTTGCAGATATTTCAAGAATAGATTCTATACACCTGCAGTCTATATAGTAATGTATAGAATACCTAATATCTCTGTCATGCTAGTCCATGCATGTGTTTTCTAATGTCAGCACAGTCTAGTATAAAATTGTAGATCTAATGTCATGTCTTTCGGCTTTTCCTGGTGAGGGGTCGCCACAGCGGAATTCCGTTCCGCTAATGATTGGCAGCAGATTTTTACATGCCGAGGTGCCAGCTCTGTAGCTCAGTTTGTTAAATGCTCCGTCTGTAGTAAATTTTGCCACACAGAACAGGGTTCGAATCCAGTGCTATATAGCACTAAATATTACATTGCACATGAAGCTCGGAGTCCACAACACCCACCCCATCCAAGGTGTTTACCCCCTCATGTTTCACAGACAGCCCCTGTCTACTGTCTTGCCTGATATTATCAGTCACATAATGTTTATAGATTCTATCTCCACAGGAACTACAGGCAAATAGGTGAGGTAGCCCAAAGTATGAATAAATAATTGTATATTTAGATGTCACAGACTGTTTAAATCATTAGCAAGTATGTGAAAATACAGCATAAAATAAAGGAAATAATTATAATAATAATAAAATAAACTGAAATAAATAATATGTAAGCATGGTAAGGATGTATGCCTGGGGTGTCTGTAAAACTATTGCTACAGCTAATTCATACATGCCATGCAGATGTACTCAGCAGTCACTGTTGTTGCGTTCTATCCACATGCCCACCAAGCAAGGCAGGAGAGTTGTTTAGTTTCTCTACTGTACACATACATGTTTCTCAAGTGTCACACTGTCATGCAATGTAATTAGTAGTGTGTAACCCCTCTGTCACAGGAATACCATTGACAGGATTACCTAAATAGCAAAGTATTACTACATCAGAGATATTATGTGGGTAAAACTGACAGGAGATTAAAGGAGAGAATATATGACCATTTATACTGTATACGTAAAAAAGATACCAATAATGCCTTGTTTAGGCATTTAAATAACAGCTTGGGCTGCACAGGTTTCCTGTTTGGAATTTTGGAAGTAGTTAAGCAGAACCCCAGGGGAGGTGATATCAAGGCACTTGTTTCAGAAAAGGAAATTAAGTGGCAAATTAGGTTAAATGCAGCAACACCTCCAGGTCTGAATGACTGCATACCCACCAAACCCCTTATAAGAGACTAGTATTCATACTTCATATTTTGCGGTATATATGCTTTTTAATAATTAATATAGGTATTATATTCAATAAGCATAGAATATACTAAGTTTATGCAATTAATTTCACATGTAGTAGATGTTGCATATATATGTAATAAATGTGTTATGCCAACAATATATGCATTAATTAGTATTAAGGTTTTTAAGTAGAACTATGAACTTTGACGTGTGGTTTTTATTTTATTTTATTATATTAAGTGAATATATGTTTGCATATCATGTACATATAGCAGTTTTTAAACAAATGTAATTAGTCATGTATAAGTAAAAATGATGTAATTTTGGACATTTTAATATAGAATTTATAATAAGTTAGTGTAATTTATAATTTATAATACCATATTATCAACAAGGATAGAGTTTATTTAGGTAGTGATGCAAGTATTTGATAAAATAACTGTGACTTTAAGCTAGTATTAACTCCTAATTGATTAATTGCAAGTTTTTGGCGGTTATTTTAGTATATATAGGTTTGTTTAAAGTGCATTAAGTGTTCTGATGAAGTCTACGAGTGCGTAGATGAAAGCGCTTAACCTGTTGTTTTTTATGTGATTTAATAAAAGAAAATTGGATTGTGACTGCTTCACTAGAACTTTATCGTGGTCTTGGATATTTGAACTATATCACATTGCATTAGCCCACCATGCTACACAGGTCTTAGGTTAAACAGGTGTTTCCATCTAAACATGCTGAGTGCTACTTACAGTCATAACAGGTATATGTGCCCTTTTAAGGTCTATATTAGAATACCAAAGCAGCTTAACAGCAAACAGAATTGCTGTTTTATGAATTCCGCTCTTGTGAGGGGCTGTGCCCCTCACACCCCCTGCTAATTATATATACTAACACCGAGATTGCACTACAGTGAGAAAAGGGCAAATTTGGCCATCTTCAGTGTACTGTGATCTGAAAATTATCACCTCAACGAATGGCATGGTAAGTGCACCAAAAATGCCATTTGATGTTTAGAAATATGCCATGCTCATACATACTGTGTGAATGTAGAGAAGTTTCTCACAGCCTGTATATGTGCACATATATCTTGCAAATACACACATTTGTAGTGACCTAGTAGTTCATTGTATTAAATGCCTAGTTTGCAGTACATTCTGCTGCACACAGTCCTGTGGTCAAATCTGTGTTGCAGTTCAATTACATTATTGTGCTGACAGCAAGTAATGAGCGAGTCATGCATTATTAATACATACAGGTTACTTCTACTTAATGAACTGCTAACCCATTTTGCAAGTCAGATGCCTGCAGGTAGGGACACACTGCACATATCTGTATAGCTTAACTATATGTTGCCTACTAGTCTGGTATTGGCACTGTTGCATAACAGATGTTACTGAATCACATGCCTCAATTAGACTGTAAAGGGTACCCTTACCCCAGGTCTGTCGTAATGAAAGGGCAGATACAACTATGATACATACATGTACAGCCTAATGTCCTCCATAGTGTTCACACCCCCTCATGTGTTCTAGCCTGCAGCAGCAGCTGCTGCAGCCTGTAGCATACACAGCTGTACATAACTGTAACAGATCCAGTCCTACCATACCACCAACACCCTAGAACAAGGAATTCAGACAACAGCCATACTTAATGGGATAAAGGCCCAGAGTTAGAGGCACGTTTTATAGTGTGCACTTACAAAGATATTCAGGGGATTGAATAACAGCTGTTGCACTGGCATGCATATTCTAACAGGTATGACGTCTGACACTCCAATGTGTGTGTCATTACTGACGGCAATCCACAATGATTTGCCAGTGATTTGACAGATGACCACAATGTCATGGGACACTGACCATACCTTTTAGGTGGAACTGTGGACATACTACAGACATATCCACTGTTGACAGTTGTGATACCTACCCTCTGTAATGCAGTAGTCTCTATGCCTCTGTAATGTCCATCTGAACAGCTAAGAAAGGGTTCCAGGTCTGCATGAAGGCCTTATATATTGCACTGTGGTGGCATGTCATTGGCTAATTATAGAGCACTTCAGCTGTTGTGGCTGCAATTAGCATATCAGAGCTAGACAGATGTATTCTTAGGGTTAGGGAAGCAGCACAGTCTGACATCCATGACTTCCTCCATCACAATGGGGACACCCTGTATCAGTTGACTGATGCAGTGCACAAACAATGAGCTGAGACAGTGTCCATCAGAGACTGCACATTGTCTGTGCTGGAACATCTTGATGGAGTTGGGTAACAGACATGTGGATGTAGGTCTGCAACACCATCTGCTGAGAGTCCACGTGGCTATGGACAGTCACTATCCCATAGTGGCAGTAACTCCAGCACTATGGAGAGAAGTGTGCTGTCCACACCATGATTTGGAAGGCCATGAGCACATGGTCCTGGGAAATTCCATGAAGGACACAGCCTCAGCAGACAGCAGTCACTGTCAGGAACTAGAAGAGCCTCTGACCTTAGGCATAGTGGTGCCAATGCTACACATGGCAGACCCAGTTCCTGTGTTTGTGGCCGGAGATGGTGATCTGCCCAGTCTACCATGTACAATCCACAGTTGTCCACCATACACATGTGTTGGGCTAGCACAGGGCTCACCTGTGTATATGCACAGACTCAAACACCACTGTCACATGCAGGTCACCTCAGACATACACAGCACCTCTCAGTGGCCCATCTAACTCGCATCCCTTCCTGAGTTGCACACATGCTGTCAGCAGTTTGGCACAGCCTAGGCCTCCAGCACCTCCAAACCACACCCTGTGCATGTGATGATACCTGTGCCACATCCTTTTCATTCATGCCGTCAATGCAGGGTAGTGCCACTATGCATCAAATGCACAGTGTGACATTATTAACACATATACTTGTGTAGTGCTGTATTATTTTGTCATGCCACTTGTGGCCCACACCGGATACTGTGTACTGGCATGGGGCAGGACTATGCATCAAATTTATGTATCCTATTTTGCATGATATTGTACTGGCAGAAATGTTACAGAATGACAGGTGTGTCACAGACCTGTATATGTTTCTGTTGCAGGATTCAAAGGACACAAACCATGGACACATGGTGTCAATGCAGAGGGACAGAATGGCATGGCAGCACAGCAGGTATATGACAACAGCAAGGTACAGCAGTGTATGGTGCATATGTGTAGCAGGTTCCCATTCAGAAGCCTGAAAATCAAAATCCTGAAACCAAAAGCCTGAAAATTCAGAATCCTGAAAACTCAAAATCCTGAAAGCCCAAAATCCTGAAACTCAAAATCCTGAAAACACAAATAATGCTAATATGTCACTATAAAGACACTAATATCTACCAACTGACCCTGACCCTAACCCTAACCCTAAGGTCCGTCACTATCGCACACTCACCTGACCCGCGCCCTAACCCTAACTCTCTTAAACCGCCACTAACCCCAATATTTGTCACTATTGCATACATGCCTAACCTGCAACCCTAACTCACTTAAACCGCCCCTAACCCTAACATAAAACCAACCGCACACTTACCTGACCCCAACGCATGACCTAACACCACAGGGCTAACAATAGCAAAGCCACAATGACATCAGTATGTCTATTTTGTGTTTTCAGGATTTTGAGTTTCAGGATTTTGGGCTTTCAGGATTTTGGGCTTTCAGGATTTTGAGTTTTCAGGATTCTGAATTTTCAGGCTTTTGGTTTCAGGATTTTGATTTTCAGGCTTATGATGTTTCAGGCTTCTGAATGGGAACCGTGTAGCACAGTTTATTGTGAACAATGGTGGCAGTCAGCATTTTCATGCAGTCGTACTTTGTGTTAAGGCCTGCTACACCTGGTACGTGTCACCTGGGTTTTCTGAACCTAAAAATCAACAAGGAGTGGTGATAGAGTTGACACATACAAAATCCAGTGTCCTGGTCAGACAGGTGGCAGATATCAGGTATACATTTCTAGGGAGGGCAATTTAGGGCCAGCTGCTAGTCACAGGGCCATAAAATGCATAACCATTGCAAAGAGTTAGGCCACATAGGCATGTCCATAATGCTGTGGGGGACATATGTACACACTCACACACAGAGCTGGCTGCTGTCAGATTAGAACCCCTGCCTATCTAGTATTACACACTATCACTTATAGTACTTATCACATGCACCACAGAATTTATCTAATATTATGTTGTCAGCCAGCACTCTTAAGGTGGATGACATCAGCAGGCCTTATAAAGGGGAGCAATTTAGAGGCCAGCGGATAGTCACAGGCCCATAAAATGCATAACCATTACACAGAGATAGGCCACATGGGCATGTCTGTAGTGCTGCAAGGGTGATATAGTAACGAGCACACACACAGTATAGCTTGCAGTATTTACCAAATACTTTTTTAAGCAAGGCTCAAAGGACAAAACCACCACTATAACAGATATAAGCATGCAAAATTTGAAGGTAATGCTACTCAATGCTAGAAGTATAAACCTCAAAATGCACTCTCTCGAGGCACTTCTAAAAATGGAGAACATCGATATCTGTGCAGTAACTGAGACCTGGTTCAAGGCTCCAGAGAGCACCCCTGCAATACCAGGCTGCAACTCTTACCACACTTCTCGGCCACCAAACCAGGACCGAAACACTAAAGGTGGAGGAGTGTCCATATTCACCAAACATATTCACACCTCCAGGCTAGTTGCCCAAAACAATGCATCTGAAATTCTCCAGGTACAACTAATACTAGGAAAGACTGCAATCCAAATTGTAACTTGCTACAGATCCCCAGTCATGCCCCAAGATTCTCACTACACCTTTCTAAACATACTGGAAAATATTAAGATACAACCAAACACCCTAATACTGGATGATTTCAATTACCCTGCCATTAATTGGGAAAACTATTTGGGCACCAACACCTTAGCCAAACGGTTCTTGGAATTTATAAATTCCAATGCCCTGGATCAATTAAGCCATAGTCCCACCAGGGGCTCAAATGTCCTAGACCTGGTCATTACCAACATGGGAGATCAATGCTCCACGCTAGTAGTCAACCCCTCATTGGTCAGGTCTGACCTTAAGCTAATCAACCTTGACATCCACATCCCACCCCAACCCCCCAGTAGAGAAACCTCCATAAAAAACTTCTCCAAAGCTAACTTCATGCTACACAAGTCAGAAGTGACAAATTTCATGAAACCCATGCAGAAGGGAACTGAAAGTTCGACCGCTGAATCCTACACTAAGGCACTGTACAAGCACATCCACTGATGCATCAATCATGCCATTCAAAATAGAACCAAGATGCTCTTCTCCAAAAAACGAAGGCAATCTGGTGGTCCCCTGCCATAAACAAACTATACAACAGAAAGATGAAACTGTTGCAGAAAAGAGGAAAATCCCAAGATGCAAAATACTCCCTTACCTGCCTCAGTAAGAAGCTGAAATCCCTCATAAAATCCTCCAAAGCTAGTTACGAAAATAAAATTGTCAAAGATTTCAAGGACAACCACAATGCATTCAATAATTATGTCTAGAATCTAAATAGCAATGCTCAGATCTGTTCTGAACTACAACAATATGGCATTAAATATACTGATCCCAAGGATATTGCCAGTATCCTGGCAGATCGAGTCAGTGTCAACTTCACCCCCCCTCTCACCCCCTAAAGAGCCCAGCTCAATACCAAAAGATTGCCAAATTCTGGTAATCACGGCCACACAGGTAAAAAATGCACTCTCCAAAGCTAAGAATACAGCATGCATGGGACCAGATGACATCTCGGGCTGTGTACTACATGAACTACTAAATGAACTGGCACTTCACCTAAGTGTTATGTATAATCATAGCCTCACCTCAGGCTTCGTGCCCAATGAGTTGCGCACAGCTACAGTTATCCCACTCCGCAAGGGAGAATCCATCTTGGATCCCGGGAACTATCGTCCCATCAGTCTGACTAGCCTGATCTGCAAAGCCATGGAACGCATTATCATGGAACTTGTAAACAAAGATATTGGCAACCTTCAAACACTGGAACACACCCAGTTTGGTTTTGTAAAGGGCCAATCTTGTCTCCTCAACCTGATTGACTTCTTTTGAATCAGTATCCAAAGCCTTGGATGAGGACAAAGCAGTCCAGATAGCCTGTCTGGAACTCACCAAGGCCTTCAACACCATCCTCCACTCTGGAATCATAGATAAACTTACTAAGCTGGGCATTAATCCCTATGTCACTCGATGGGTTGCCAACTGGCTTACTGACAGAACCCACACTGTAAAAGTAGCTGACTCAAAATCCAGCTCTAGACAATTGACAAGTGGAGTACCTCAGGGTTCAGTCCTGGGACCGTTCTTGTTTGGCATCTACTTCTCTGAAGTACAGGCCAACACTAAGGAACTCTGGCTAACAAAGTTTGCAGATGACTGCAAACTGAGAGCCATTAATGAATCCACAAATGATGTGGATATTCTGCAAAAGGGTCTTACAAAAACAGATGCTTGGTGTCAGAGCCATGGTCTCAAGCTCAATGCCAAGAAATGTATTGTTATCATTTTTGGGAAAAAACATGTACTCATAATTACCACATAAGTGGCAGTACACTAAACACCGAAAGTGTGATAAGGGACTTAGGGACACAAGTGGACAGTTGTCTCACCTTCGATAACCACATCGCCACAACAGTCAGGAAATCCTTCTATGTGGCACACCTCATCATTAAGGGCTTTTCTTCCAGAAAAAAGGAGGTCATTGTCCCACTGTACTAATCCCTCATTAGACCCATTATAGAGTACAACGCCTCATTTGGTATGTACCTCACATGACATCTGCAACAACTGGAAAGGCCACAGAAATACCTCACTAAAAGAATCACAAGCCTAAAGCAGATGCCCTATGCTGACCATATAAAAAAACTCCAGCTATACTCTGTTGCATATCACCTGCTCAGAGGCGACCTCTGCTTAACATACAAGGTCATGTCAAACCTAGAGCTGCTGGACAAGCTACACTTAAAGAAATCTCAATCCCTCAGAGCCACATGCTCCAGGGATCTACACCTGGTCATCACAATTAACAAAACATGCTGGAAGGATAGGTTCTTGACACAGAGACTCCTCATACTCTGGAATAGACTGCCCATACATGTCAAGCTGAGTGCCTCTTTGGCGCTTTTCAAAAAGAACCTTGACGATTGGATGGAAGATAGGAAATTCACCCCAGGGATCATGTCAATTGCCCTGTTATACAGGTGACCAGGGAAGTAATAGCCAGGGAATTGTTATCGCTAGGCTTGTACAGGCCCTAGGGCCGATAGCCTAGTACCAACCTATGAACCTATGAAATGCACCAGAGGTTATATCTGTTATATGTGAATGCAAGCACTGTACTTGCGGAGTACACAAAGTAGCCTTATGTTAGACAGCATGTTTGGCCTGCAGAGTGATATTGCTTGGTACTGTTATTGTATCTAGTGTCCTAGGAGTGTTATACCTGTTAATATTCCTGCTATGTGTGTGCAGTTACCAGTATAATCACATGTGGCTGGTTGCAGTTAGATAGGCTGACATGTGGCTCGGGACAATATGGCTTGTTCAAGGCATGCATGGGAACCATTGTACATTACAACACCTGCTCACCTGCGTCTGTCTACAAGGTGATATTCCACAGGCATAGGGGTCTGTGGGTGAATGGACTAGGAACTGTTATGTCCTTAGTCTGGTACCATCAGACAACTGTTGTGATGTGTAAATGCAGATAACCCCAGCATTTAGAGGGTATGTGGGGACAGTTGTACATCCCCCCACACATGCACACACACACACACACACACACACACACATATATATATATATATATATATATATATATATATATATATATATATATATATATATATATATATATATATAGATAGATAGATATGGATCTAGGAAATTTGCTCGAATGAGCAAACTTCCAAATCCATAACAACCGAACACACTTTAACGAAAGCGCTGTTATCGAAAAAGCGCTTTTGTTAAAGCGTGTTACAAAAAAACCCACTGCTTTAATGTTTTAGCAGGGGGGCTTCATAGGCTATCAGCCCTAGGGCCTATACAAGCTTAGCCATAACAATTCCCTGGCTATTTCTTCCCACGCTATTTACTTCCCTGGACCCCTGTCTAGCAGGGCGACTGACGTGATCCCTGGGGTGAATTTCCTTTCTCCCATCCAATCGTCAAGGTTCCTTTTGAAGAGGACCAAAGAGGCACTCTGCTTGACATGTATGGGAAATCTATTCCAGAGTCTGGGGAGTCTCTGGGTCAGGAACCTATCCCTCCAGCATGTTTTGTTTATTGTGATGACAAGGTTTAGATTCCTGGAGCATGTGGCTCTGAGGGATTGGGATTTCTTTAAGTGTAGCATGTCCAACAGCTCTGGGTTTGACATGGCCTTGTATGTTAAGCAAAGATCGCCTCTGAGTAGACGATATGCGACAGAGTATAGCTGGATTTTTTTAAGGTGGTCAGCGTAGGGCATCTGCTTTAGGCCTGTGATTCTTTTAGTGAGGTATTTCTGTGGCCTTTCCAGTTGTTGCAGATGTCTTGAGAGGTACATACCAAATGGGGCATTGAATTCTATAATGGGTCTAATGAGGGATGAGTACAGTGGGACAATGACCTCCTTTTTTCTGGATGAAAAGCCCTTAGTGATGAGGTGTGCCACATAGAAGGATTTCCTGACTGTTGTGGCGATGTGGTTATCGAAGGTGAGACCACTGTCCACCTGTGTCCCTAAGTCTATTATCAAACTTTTGGTGTTTAGAGTACTGCCTCCTATATGGTAATTCATGAATACATGTTTTTTCCCAAAGAGGGTAACTATACATTTCTTGGCATTGAGCTTGAGCCCATGGCTCTGGCACCAAGCATCTGTTTCTGCAAGGCCCTTTTGTAGATTATCCACATCATTTGGGGATTCAATAATGGCTCCCAGTTTGCAGTCATTTGCAAACTTTGTTATCCAGAGTCCCTTAGTGTTGGCCTGTACTTCAGAGAAGTAGATGCCAAACAAGAGCGGTCCCAGGACTGAACCCTGAGGTACTCCACTTGTTACTTGTCTGGAGCTGGATTTGGAGTCGGCTACTTTTACAGTGTGAGTTCTATCAGTAAGCCAGTTAGCAATCCATTGGGTGATGTAGGGATTAATGCCCAGCTAAGTAAGTTTATCTATGATTCCAGAATGGGGGATGGTGTCAAAGGCCTTGGCGAGGTCTAGATAGGCTGTGTGGACCACCTTACCCTTGTCCATGGCTCTGGAGATTGATTCAAAGAAGTCAATCAAGTTCAGGAGACATCACGAACCCAAACTGGGTGGCGTCCAGTGTTTGAAGGTTGCCAATGTCTTTGTTTATGAGTTCCATGATAATACGCTCCATGGTCTTGCAGATAAGGCTTGTCAGACTGATGGGATGGTAGTTTCCGGGATCCAAGGTGGATCCCCCCTTGTGGAGTGAGATAACTGTAGCCGTGCACCACTCAGTGGGCACGAAACCTGAGGTGAGGCTATGATTAAACATGACACTTAGGTGAGGTGCCTGTTCATATTGTAGTTCATGTAATTCACAGCCCGGGATGTCATCTGGTCCCATGGATGCTGTATTCTTAGCTTTGGAGAGTGCGTTTTTACCTGTGTGGCCGTTATTACCGGAATTTGGCAATCTTCCGGTATTGAGATGGGCCATTTAGGGGGTGAGAGGGGGGTGAATGTGGCACTGAATCAATCTGCCAGGATATTGGCAATATCCTTGGGATCAGTATATTTAATGCCATTCTGTTTTAGCTCAGAGCAGATCTGAGCATTGCCATTTAGATTCTTGACATAGTTATAGAATGCCTTGTTGTTGTCTTTGGAATCGTTGGCAATTTTATTTTCGTAACTAGCTTTGGAGGATTTTATGAGGGATCTCAGTTTCTTACTGAGGCTGGTAAGGACGTGTTTTGCATCCTGGGATTTCCCTATTTTCTGCAACAGTTTCTTACTTTTGTTGTAAAGTTTGTTTATGGTAGGGGACCACCAGATTGGCTTCTTTTTTTTGGATGAGAGCATCTTAGTTCTCTTTGGGATGGCACGAATTATGCATGAGTGGATGTGCTCATACAGTGCCTTAGTGTAGGATTCAGCAGTTGAACTTTCAGCTCCCGTCTGCATGGGTGTCATGAAGTTTGTCAATTCTGACTTGAGTAGCATGAAGTTGGCTTTGGAGAAGTTTTTTTTGGAGGTTTCCTTACTGGGGGGTGGGGTGGGATGTGGATGTTAAGGGTGATTAGCTTATGGTCAGACGTGACTAACGAGGGGGTGACCATAGGTGTGGAGCTTCGATTTCCCATGGATATTGGAGCCACTGGTGGGACTCTGGATTAGTTGATCCAGGGTGTTGGAATTTATGAATTCCAAAAACCATTTGGCAAAGGTGTTGGTACATGAGTAGCTTTCCCAGTTAATGGCAGGGTAGTTAAAATCACCCAGTATTAGGGTGTTTGGTTCTATCTTAATATTTTCCAGTATGTTTAGAAAGGTGTATTGAGAATCTTGGGGTATGGTGGGGGATCTGTGGCAAGCTACAATTTGGATTGCAGTCTTACCTAGTGTTAGTTGCACCTGGAGAATTTCAGATGCATTGTGTTGGGCAGCTAGCCTGGTGGTGTGAATATCCTTGGTGAATACTGACACTCCTCCACCTTTAGTGTTTCGGTCCTGCTTTGGTGGCCGAAAAGTGTGGTAAGAGTTTTAGCCTGGTATTGCAGGGGTGCTCTCTGAAGCCTTGAACCAGGTTTCAGTTACTGCACAGATATCGATGTTCTCCATTTTTAGGAGTGCCTCGAGAGAGTGCATTTTAAGGTTTAGACTTCTAGCATTGAGTATCATTACCTTAATATTTTGCATGCTTGTACCTGTTACTGTGGTGGTTTTGTTCTTTGAACTTTGCCTAAAAAAAGGCACTATAGGGGTGGCAAGAGCCTTAGCCAGTAACCTGAATCCCAGAGGTGACAGGTGCAGACCATCTCTGGCAAAGCATCGTGGTCTGTCAATCATGTCGTCCCAGGCAGACAGATACTGGATCCTCTTTGAATGACACCAGAAGCTTAGCCAATTGTTGAAGTCAATCATTTTGTCATTATATTGTGGTATCATTCTGGGCGAAGGCAGGATGCTACTCAGGGCTAGGGTCATACCTGCCTGGGCCACATGATCCGAGAGCTCTTCCATGTCTCTTTTCATGTAGTCCAGGGAGGTACATTTCAAGTCATTCACTCCAACATGGACAATGACAGAGTCATATTTGTACTTGTTGTGGAGTGCCTTGAGTGCATGCATTATGTGGCAGATCCTGGCACCCAACAGGCAGCTGACTGTAATTTTCTCCTTGTTCAACCTGGTGAGAGGGACATCAGTGTGCTGGACTATAAAGTCACCTATGACTAAAGTGTTAGGTACATTGTCTTGCCTTAGGGACTGTTGCTGGGTGGCAAACAGGTGTTTTGAACTATGTGACACTTTGGTTGTGATTGGTGTTTGTTTGCATTTCAGCTTCAGAGGTTCTTGTTGCTTGGGCAGGTTACAGTTAAGGGCCTCTGCATATGTGGATTTAGTGTTGCTATATGTGGGGGTTGGTGGTGTGGGTTTAGAAGGGCTATGTGTTGCTTGAGGTGTAGTTTGGGTGTTAACCTTCTCCTCATGACTGTCTAGCACAGTCTTGGTTGGAGAGAGCTTTGCTTCCATTTTGGCTATGTAACTGCATCTCTCACAGGTTGTAGTGTTGGGTGGTAGGAGGAGAGGGTTGTCTGTGTACATGAGGCAATTGCTGCATTGCCCCAGTATGCCCAGATTCACCAGGTGGACAGGAGAAATCACCGAAAGCTGACCCTTGGACATGCCTGGTTTGATGCTTTTTTTTGTAAAGTACAGGAGCTGTTTTCCCTTACCTTAGCAAGGTACTTTGCAATTATAGGCTGTTTAGTGCCTACTATTAAGTTCTCCTTATTAACAAGGAGAGTTGAGTGCTTGTATCAGTTTATGGCTTCCTAGTGCTTTCCAGCAAGTATTAGAGAAAGTGCTAGTCAAAGGGATGCTTAAAAGTAAGATGAAAAAAAATGCACACTGCAGTGTGCACTAGAGAAGGTAGACGTGAAAGTAGGTAACTTAAGTTTTACCTGTTTAAAAAGTTAAGGGTTAGTGGAGAGTTACTATTTTTAAAACAGCAAGATGGGTTGAAAGGGGTGGTCACTTTTGTATTCTGGTACTATGGAATACAGTAGGCAGCCAATAAATTTAAATAGTTGAAGGGGAGGGGTTTGTGATTGAGTGATTATTCACAGAAGCCACTGAAAGTAGAGAGGAAATGAGATATATGGTCAGATTAACATAAGAGGCAGGCAACTAGAAAGACAGTGGTATTTAACAAGACAACTATGACTGGGTGGAAGGGCGGGGAAAAAAAATTATGCCTGACTCAGCCCCACCCCCCACTTTAATATTCTCCCTCCGAGACCGCACTACAGTGGGGAAAAGGGAATTTTCCCTTATCCGCACCACAGTATGGCTTCAGTAACAGGCATACTTACGCGAAAGTGCTTCTTTGGTGGAAAGCAGTTTCACGTAAGGATGCCCGGCCATTTGGGTTTCGGATGTTTGCTCATTAGAGCAAAAGTCCGAGACCCCTATATATATATATATTTATATATATATCTATATATATATATATATATATATATATATATATATATATATATATATATATATATACACACACACACACACACACACACATATATATATATATATATATATATATATATATATATATATCTATATATATATATATATATATATATATATATATATATATATATATATATATATATATATACACATATATATCTAGATCTACTTTCTTTAAACGAAGTTACCTTTAACCAAATTTTACTTACCCAATTCCATTTCTATGAAACTGCATTCTAACAAACACATGGACTGCTGAAATCCTTTCCCTGTAAAAGGAACCACTTGGCCACCATGGGAATAAACATAAACGTAACAAAAGTAAACTCACCAAAGTGGGTGTTTCACCCCCCACTCCCCCCATGTAGGGAGCTTTGCCCCCCACACCCCCTACTTAAATATACCAACTCCGAGATCATACTACATCAAAGAGAGGGCAAAGTTCACCATGGTGGCCAAGTGGTTCCTTTCACAGGAAAGGATTTCGGCAGTCATTGCATTCAGTGGAATGCAGCTTCTTAGAAATGGGTTTGGGTTAGGTAAATTCATTTAAAGGTAATTCCATTGAAAAACAGTAGACCCATATGTGTGTGTATATATATATATATATATATATATATATATATATATATATATATATATATATATATATATATGAATATGTATAACAGGGATTTCTCCTTACCTGTTGCTGTGTGTGCACATTATGTAATTATATATATATATATATATATATATGGATCTAAAAATTAAACCTACTTTGCAGAAGGGCAGTAAGATGCGGTGGTACAGTGGTAGCACTGTTGCCTCACAGCAAGAGGTTCTCCTATTCGATTCTTGGCTGGAGTGCCTTCTGTGTGGAGTCTGCATGCCCTCCCCACAGTTGAGTGGCCTCCGAAAGACATGTGTGAATGGGTCTGCCTTCGCTGAAGGTTGGGCGTCAGGCTGGCAACTCAGCACCATAAAAATCTACTGCCAATCATTAGCTGACTGGAGTTCTGCTGTGGCAACCCCTAACCAGGAAAAGACAAACAAACATCTATGCAGGGGGGGCAAGGCCCCCTGCACCCCCACATCCCCCTACTTTAATATTCTCACTCCAAGGTCGCACTACAGTGGGGAAAAGGGAATTTTCCCTTATCCGCACAGTAGTATGACCGGCACAACGAGCATACTTATCTGAAAGTGCTGCTTCAAGGAACAGCACTTTCGGTTAAGTATGCCCAGTGATTTCTGCTTCGGTGGAAAGTGCATTCAGGGATCTGTACAGATCCCGTATATAAATATATATATATATATATACATATACATATACATATATATATATATATATATATATATATATATATATATATATATATATATATATATATATATATATATATATATACAGGGGATAGCAACAGACAAATGTGTATACATAGCTGTCTGTATGTGCAGACATATTTCCACATAGCAGATTTTTGTGAAGGAGAGGCAACAGACTTGCACTCAGGTTAGCTAAGTGTGGGAGCCTGCCCAGTGTGACTGTCAGTACTTACAATTTGACTCCAGGCCAGAGCTAACTGTACTCTGGTCCAGGATTTTGTGTGCTGCAGACATTGGCTGCCACACCTGTTTTTGCAGTACAGCACTTCCCTGCACTTGGCCATGGCATTTCCCCACTTTTTGCTGTAGCTAATAATTGACTCATACCTCTCATTTGACAGATTTGTGCAGAGTGTCCAACTTTTACCTCATAGTTGTGAGCCGTTTTACATAAAAATGTGGTTTCCTGGAAAATTTGTGGCAAATCATTACAGATTGAAGTTGGAAATAATGACAGATATAGATATTTGAGTTTCAGACTCCATACCCATCAGGACATTCGTGCTAATGCAAGACCTGTTATTCTAGCAACTTTCTAAGTTTGTAAGAGCAATATTTATACATTGTCCCTATTTTTAGGCCTTTGTCCGACTTTTATTCATGGCTTTGTCCAGATTTCTTGCTCTAAGAGGTTGAGTGGTATGATGCAACTGGGGTACTTGATGTAACACCACACACAGGTTGACAGTCTGCATACCTCTCCCTGTACATGTTTTTGCAGAATGCCTAGCATTTTGCCCCATTGCCACCCTCTAAGTTACTCAGAGCATGTATAATGCCTGTCTGTAGGTTTGGTTCTTTGTCACCCAATTCTCACTGGCTTTGTCCAGCTTTCTTGCAGTAACAGCTTGAGGGGTTATGACAGTTTGTGGGAATACCACCATATAAGTACCTCACATGCAAACAATGTAGATGCTTCCAGATTTGAACCTTCAACACCATCATCCATGCTAACGTCTCTACCCCAATGAGCCACACCAGATGCCAGACAGAAGGGTTTTATTCCTCACACTATCAACAGCATACAGAGATACATTTCCACTCCTGTATTATGTGGATAATACAACTTGTGGCTAGGTTCCCTGTCACAGTTCTGGAATTGTCACGTCTGCTGATACATCATTGCAAACTTACTGTTACAGCAGTTGTATTGGAACACTACAGCAGCTGCATTGGGACACTGATGTGTTGGGGGTGGAGGATGACCAGCCCATGCTCTGCTGGCATAGACAGTAATGTGACTGTCCTGTGACCCCCACAGTTTGCCAACTCCCTTGAATACTGTAGAGGATTGTCCAGCCATGTGGCCATGTGAACATTATGGGGCACATCCTATTGAACAGAGTACCTGTTGTCCCTAGTGGCTGTTACAGTCCTGCAAGTAGCCCACTCCTTGCATACATGCGGCAGATATATATATATATATATATATATATATATATATATATATATATATATATATATATATATATATATATGTGTGCTACTATATTGTAGTATCTCTCACAAGTGGTGTATAGGAGACTGACTTACCTTGCGAATGCAGTCAGTGACAGACCTGTAGTTCAGGGTTGACTCTGTCTGATGCATGAAGTACACAGACAACACATGGTTAGCTACAGGTTGTGTGGGTTGCCTGGCATCAATTTTAATATACGTATGTGAGTTGGAGTAAGGTGTCAGTCCCTAGGGCCTAGGTCATCAGTGCATGTTTTATGCATTGTCTCTTGGCCAAGGTCAGGGCATACTGGGCATGTCTACATCTGCCTACAGGGACAACCTCAGGGGGTTCCTCCTCTGAGTGTCCCTGTGGGTGAGGCTGTGGGGACCTAGACACTGGTGGGGGGTTGTGTTTCCCTTCCCTTTGCTCATCCTGCTGCAACTGTTTCTGCAGGTTCATATTGTGTATGGCACACACTGTGAATATCTGTGCACATGTGGCTAGGAGACCAGCAACTATTACATATTCACAAACCCAGTCTCCCACCTGGTCAACTTCTCTACTCTTTCTCAGTAGCCAAAACTTGGAATACTTTACCTCTTCCCATCAGAGCAACTCAAAGTTTTACTCATTAAAAGACTTGCCTTTATACCCACCTCTCATCTAGCTGGATATGTAATTGTACCAAGCCCCCCTAGACTTGCATGTAGTTCCTTATCTCTCTAGTCATCTCTATTATTGGTAAAATAGTAGCTCTATTTTTGGTAAGACAATAACTCTGAAAAGACAGCAGATACTTCTATTACTGATACAAACACTTAAGGTCAGAAATGTCTGCTTTACTCTATACACAACTGTGAACTATTCATATCTACATTTGTACATATTTTTTATTTTATGTTGATTGCTTATTGATTTTTTTCTGTGTGAAATGTATCTCTGTAAGCTTAACTGTCTAAATTAATATTGTATTATTGAAATGTAAATCTTAAATGTAAAAGTTTATGCCATGGAGCTTTTCTCCTCAGGCCTCCATTAAAAATGGGCTCACCTAGGCCCAGTGGACTTTCCAGATAAACAAAACACAAATAAATAAATAAATGAATAAATAAATGCTGCAGGGATGCACCATATATATAGAGGCACCAGAAGCGTGACTTCAGCAGCCCAAACACACCACTATGATGTTCCTAGTTTGTAGGTATGCCTCATTATGGCATTCTTCTGTGAGTGTCTGCGCATTTCTGATGGGTGTCATCATCCATGGTTCCAGTTCGTAGCCAGCATCCCCCAGTAAATGGTCATGTGGGATATCCCCCCCTAGCAAACATCTGGTACAGCTGTGATGCATGGCAGATATGAGATTCGGGATAACTGCCAAGGTTGTCAGCATACACATCCATGATAATGCCCTGGGCACAACCTGACAGTTTAAGGATTGATGCCCCTTGCAGTTGATGTAGACTCTACCCTCTTCACTGGGCAGTGCTTTGATGTATACATGAGTGCAATCTATGGCACCCAGTACCTCAGAGTAGTGTGCTGCATGGTAGAAGAGTCGCACACTGCTGGCCCTTTCCTCAGGGGTGTGGAGTAAATAAATGTGCTCACTGGCATGTGGTAGGGTGGCATACAGGAACTGGTGGAGTACCCTGAATGCTGATGCCTGTGAGACCCCCATCATGTCCCCAGTTGGTCTTTAGAAGATACCTGTAGCGAGCATCCTAAGTGCTACACATACCTTTTTTCCCAATGGGATGGATTCCCCTCTGTTGCCTCTGGGTCTGAGTTGAAGGCGGCAGAGCTCAGTGAGTTCTTGTAGTATGGCCCTGTCCACCCTTTAGCACTCTATAATCTCCAGCTCATGTAGCTCCTGGAAGGCTACCCTGGACCTGAACACTCTTCTCCTTCTCAGTCTAGACCTCTTGTTAGCAGCAGCATCAGCATTGACCTCAGCATCTAGCACATACAGATGTAGCAGACATGCAGCATTTATTCATTTTAAAATCCCAAGTTTATGCTCTACTGATGCAGAGTACAGGGGTGAAATCAGATTGTTGGGTGTATGCAACCTTTATAGTGTCCTGCTGTAGGTGCAGCCTGTGTGACTGGATATCTATAATGCATTCCACCAGCCAAGTGCATAATTAAGGGGTTTAATGGCTCTAGTTTAAGTGAAACAAGGGGATCATACATTATTAATTTATCATTGGCTTTCTCAGCCACTTTTTGCTTTTTACAGCCCTTCTCACTTAGCACTGCAGAGTGCTGCGCAAACCTGTGCAGCAAAGATAAACAATGCTCAGCAGTCAGTAGACACAGCGTGATGCGCAAACATGTGCAGCAAAGATAAACAATGCTCAGCAGTCAGTAGACACAGTGTGCTGCGCAAACCTGCACAGCAAATATAAACAAAGCTCAGCAGTCAGTAGACGCCCCATGGTTGGGTATGCTCAGCACAATATCACCAGACTGAGTAAGGAGAAGGTCACAGTAAGCTGCCTGTCGGGCGCTAGAATCCGCCACATAACACAAGCACTCAGGTCTCTCAACAGCAGGTACAAGTACGACTCAGTCATTGTCCACGCTGGTGTCAATGACCTGAGACGTACCTCCCTGGACTACATGAAAAGAGACATTGAGGAGCTCTCTGATTATGTAGCCCAGGCAGGTATGACCCTGACCTTGAGCAGTATCCTACCTTCACCTAGAATGATGCCACAATACAGTGATAAGATGATCAGCTTTAATAATTGGCTTAAATTCTGGTGTCATTCAAAGGGGATCCGATGTCTGTCTGCCTGGGATGACATGCTGGACAAGCCACGCTGCTTCGCAAGGGACGGCTTGCACCTGTCACCCCTAGGCTTCTGGATATTGGCAAAGGCTCTTGCCACCCCATAGTGCCTTTTTAGGCAAGGCTCAAATTCTAAACCTACCACCCTAGAGCACAAAAAGTAAAAACTAAGGGTAATGCTGCTCAATGCCAGAAGTCTCAATCTCAAGATGCACGCACTCGAGGCTCTTCTCAGTATGGAGAACATCGATGTCTGTGCTGTGACAGAAACCTGGTTCAAGGCTCCTGAGAGCACCCCAGCACTAGCAGGTTTCACCTCATATCATGCGTTCCGCCCCAAAATCCGGACAACACCAAGAAAGGAGGGTGTCCATATTCATAAAGGACACCCACACCTCAAGGTTGGTGGCAACGCACGATGCATCGGAGACCATCCAGGTGCAATTAACCATAGGCAAGACTGCTCTGCAATTTGTAGCATGTTACAGGCCACCCTCTCAAACTCAGGAACCTCACATGGCCTTCCTGAAAACAATGGAGGGATAAATGTATCTCCAAACACCATCATACTAGGTGACTTCAACTACCCTAATATAGACTGGGAACACTACTCAAGCCCAAACACTCTAGCCCAAAGGTTCCTGGAGTTCATAAACTCAAATGCCATGGAACAACTAGTCACCATCCCCACAAGAGGAGAAAACATACTTGATCTCATCATCACGAACATGGGATCACAATGTTCAACACCGAAGTATACCCCTCACTGGTGAGATCAGATCATAAACTAATCTCGCTGGAGGTCCTCATCCTGCCCCACCTGAAACAAAAAGACCACAGTGAAAAACTTCTCAAAAGCCGACTTCACACTTCTAAAAACTAGTGTGGTCTCCTTTAAGGCCCCTGAGCCAGTGGTAAACATTACTCAAACCGCTGAATCACTTACAAATGCCTTCTACCAGCACCTACAGGACTGCATGGATCAGGCAATCCCAAACAAAACTAAGACTCTTTGTACCAAAGGCAAGCGTCCAGTCTGGTGGACCCCAGCCATAAACAAGCTCTACAACAAAAGGAGGAAGCTACTACAAGATAGAGCAAAATCCTTGAAAGGTAAGACACCCTTGATCATTATAAGTAAAAAACTAAGAGCTCTCATGAAATCATCCAAGGCAAATTTTTAGAGAAAAATCACCAAGGATTCAAAAGACAATCAGAAGGCCTTCTTTAGCTATGTTAGAAACCTAGGAGGAAACTCCCAGATATGCTCAGAATTAGTTCAAAATGATGTGAAGATTACTGAACCTACACACATTGCCAACATACTGGCTGACAGGTTCAGTGCAAACTTCTCCCCCCCAAAAGGAGAGATATCTATACCAGAGGATTGTAGCCCCCAAACATCTCCAACGCCCAGGTGAGAACTGCTCTCTCCAAAGCAAAAAACACAGCATCCATGGGACCGGATGGTGTCCCCGGCTGTGTGCTCCATGAACTCAATGAGGAATTAAACCCGCAGTTAGGACAGCTGTTTAATCTTAGCCTCACCTCAGGATACGCACCCAAGGAGTGGCGCAGCGACTGTGGTCCCACTTCACAAGGGCGGTGCCTCCACCGACCCTGGAAATTACCGTCCCATTAGCTTGACAAGCCTTATCTGCAAAGCCATGGAGAGGATCATA